>NW_010539888.1:8178-55616 GCF_000687285.1 Phaethon lepturus
TTTCTCTGAAAAAAGCTATCACAAATGAAAACCAGAGAAGGGCAACTGGATTACTAACGGTTTGTAAAGAAAATATCCTTAAGGAAAGGTTAAATTTAGGAGACTACTTCTTTCTTGGAAAAGAATAGTGTATCTTTATAGATGATCTGTTAGGGTGTATTTTAACTGGCAAGGGATTTGTCTAATCAGATTACATCATGATGATTTCTGGTAGAGAAATGCAGTACTGGAACAAAAAGATAATGAAGTGCTCTCTTTTTAAAGGTTATTAACTTAATGTCCAGAGAATTTTCTGAAAAATTAAAACCAATTCTAATTCTAATACCTGCTTTCATGTTTCCTTGACAAATTTGGTTGATTGCAGAATAACAGAATTAATAAACTAAGCTTCCATTTTTTTAATTTGAAAGATATCCTTGCATGGGAATAGTTGTGTGGAACAAAAGGACTCTGGGACATGCTGACAAATACCCAAAACATGTAAATATTTTGATTCTTGGTTGTAACTATTATGGTCTTGTGCATTGGGGATGGAGAGGTGGGGATGCAAACGTTTCTAAGTTGATGAGGGTAGGACAACAGAAAAAGATAGTGTGAGAGTCCAATGTAACTGGATCATGTTATTAGGATTCGCCCATATACAAGAAAAGCCTTTGGGTTGTACTTCCAGTTGAGAAGGTAAAAGAAACAAAAATATGTCTTCATCCTTCAGAAAAAAAAATGAGGAGCTGAGAGTAGAATCACACTTAATCAAGTTCATTTTGCTTATGTGGAAGAAATACAATGCAAAAGTGTGATGGAGTTTTTGTGGTGTTAGCAATGAGAAAATGGCAAAGAATGCAAGATCTCTGCTTTCATGCATTCACAGTTTTGAGTTTGGTGTTTTTATAGAGTCTTAAAGGACACTGCATAAAGACTACTCACTGGGGCTTCTGAATGCTTTTGGTATTCATACCTTAAACTATCAATATCCTGGCAGTGTTCATGAGGTTATATAGCAATCTGATTTTTAAAAAAACATTTAGGTTTCAGTATGCAACCTATTCTTTCTGAAAACTGTATAGCTTTTTCCCCCTGAGCATGAATGGATTGCATCCACTTAATTTTAGTAGAATTCAAGTAAGTCTGGGTGGTGGAGTTCTGAAAATATACTTAGGCAATGCGTTTTTAAACAAAGCTGTAAAACTGCAGAGAGTTAATTATTTACTTTTAATAAATATGGTAGTAAAATTATTTTTCAGATATCACTGAGAAAATTACCGTAGGTCACAGTAGCAGGAGAGAGAAATTGTGGAGATTGTTCATAAATGTTGCTGAGAAAATCGCACTGTGCTGAGAAATGTAATGTTTGTTGATTCTGTCAGGTTCTGTTAGTTGAGAGAATGCATGATCTGTTAATGAATTTCGGATGGGAACTGAGGGACTATGAAGTCTCCAGGCAGTAAGCTTTCCTGTACAGAAAAAAAGTCAGTGTTTCCTTATGCCTTGTTAGCCAAAAATTTATGAGGAAAAAAATGCCAGTTAGCATGCAATTTCAGAGTGGGCTTACAAAGTTGGTAACATATATCTAAAGTGAAAATAATTTAATAGTGACATAGAATTCATAAATGTTTAAAATCAGAATATCAGCAATAATCAGTTTGTAAAGATGCTGGTTAGCATACTTCATACACAGTTCAGTAGGAACAGGGACTCTAAATATTACTAAAAATTTCCTTAGTTTAATAATGCCTAGGAAACAATATCTCTTTTAATGTGTTAGGAAGCAAGAAAAAAAACTGTTTCAGACTGAATAAATGGAAATTATCTTCCTTCTTTTAGCTTTATTGCCAGTGCATTTGAACTTGGGTTGTTTTGTTTATTGATTAAAAACTGACTGCATGTCACCCCAAAGGAGCTTATTTCATGCATGATACATCAGGCCATAACTGTGGAAAAAACAGGTGAAGTGTCATCAGTAAGTTACTTGAAGATAACCTTGTTGGTATTAGATTTGCTGAGATCTTTTAAGATAAGCGAATTTCAGGAGGAGGATTGCAAATTATGAGAATTTAGTGGCCTTCTGTATCAGCTTAGAAAGGGTTTTCAAAGTATGAGGAGGCAACATAAAGAAATTACCAAGGCGATTGCATTGCAAAAAACCCCCCAGAATACGGAGGTTCTTTTGCTCTTAGGTTAGTGGCAATGATGTGAGAAAATGAGGTAGGTGAGTAATGGGAAGTAGAAGTTCAGATGAACAGAACACTTCAGGAAACAACATTGGCAGGGCCATGGAGTTGTCTTCTAATGGGTCTTTTAATCTCTGGTTTTGAGGTTGCAGGGACACCATGAGTAGCTGTAATTTCAAGAGTTGTAACATTTGATCACAGATAAACCCAGGAGCAGCCAAGCTTGAGGAAGTAGGTTGGAACTCATTAGCGTCACATGTATATGTCCATGCAAGGAAGGAGATTAAGAAAATCCTGTTGAAACTGTGTGTGTGTTAACATCCAAGCACTTGACTGAATCATGGTGATTTTGAAATATACTGCTGTGGCATTCTTCTTGTTTATTTTTTGCTAAATGTCAAACCTAGTTGTCTTATTTGCTGTATACTTTCTATAGTTTTATCTGTAATCCTAAATAGGAAATAGTTTTGAAAGTTGGGACAGAAATGCTGTCTTTTATTCCATTTGCATTTGTTCATTGGCTTTAGGAACAGAAAATCTTTTCTTTTGATGCCTGTGTTTCCTTTCTTCTGATGAGCTGATTTTGTAGGAGAGTGGAATATAAACAGATTATGAAGAAATGTGGAGGGAATGGTTTGTGCTGATGTGGTCTTGTTTTTATTTTTAGGCGGAGGCAGGGGAAATGAGTAGAAATACTGAACTGAAGAAGCTGCAGATCTTTGGAGCTGGACCCAAGATGATGGGTCTGGCATTGGGAGCAAAGGATAAAGAGGGTAATTAAATCTTGGGCTCATCACTTTGTAAAGTAACGAGGCTGTTAAATCTTTCTGTGTGTCTCTAGAGACAACATTAAGATGACAGCAAATCATTATAACTGGAAAAAGAAAGCTAAGTATTTTAGGGTTTCATTCATGGGAGAGATTTACAGGGTGCTTCATGTAACTTGGCATAGTTTCAGCTCTTTATGTATTATATACTAACAATAACAATTAAGCAGCTGTTGCATGAAGTGAGTGATTGGAAAGGAAAACAGGATTTGACAGTACTGAAACTGATCCTGCTAGCTAAGTGCACAAATGAGGAGTGTAATTCACTCTGTTTTGTGAGACAGTCAGGATCACCTATGAGGATAAGCAAAATATGTTTTCGTAATCTCTGTTTATTTTAGATTGACTGGGTATAAAAAGGCTTTCTTTTGACTGTCAGGAAGTTTTTGATATGAAAGGCTGGACATCTGTGTTCATTTTGAAAGTTAAGTCTATCTTGATGTAATATTAATTAATAACTTCTAACTTTATTTAACTTCAAGATGAGGTGATGCGAAGACGCAAGGGAACCAGATCAGAAGCGTTTGGAATGCAGATGAGGCAACGCAAAGGAGCTCTTTCTGTCAACTTTGTAAGTTTGATTGCTTTACTGTGATTTCTGATAACAAGAAATTCATTGACTTACTAAAATTTTTTTTTCTAAAACACCCCCCAATGGATGAATGGATGGACACTGCAGCAGTTGATACTGTTACGGGAAGAATGAACAGTAATTTGAAAAATAATCTATGCTCTAGGTTTCTGTTTTAATCTTTTGGACAGGGAGAATGTTCCAATGTGAAGGTACTTGCTGATCATGGGTTTGAGGACTGGCTTTGCCACACACTTCTTGCATGCCTTCAGTAGCTCACTTTGTATTTGAGCTCCTCTTTGTAGAACAATTACTATACTACGTCTCTTCCTTAAAAGATATTTTGAGGTGGTCCAGTATTTCAGGAGTTTGTTTTTTAGCAGTTCCAGCTTTCATGTCTTTTCTGTTTTGAGTTTAAACTAGTTGTTGTACAAGTCTATGCAAGAGAAACTCCTAAGGGGAAAATTTAAATGTTTAGTGCTCTGATGTTTGACCATGGAAAAGCAGTGTATAGGTGTTCTTAATGTCTTGCATACCACATGAGTTTTTACTTTTAAAGTGTCATAATTTAGCATGCTGAAGATGCATGCTTTTAATGTCTTAAGAATTAGGGTGTTAACTAATAATTCAGCTGTTCTTTTTTCTTAGCCTGAGAACACTTACAAGAGCTTATTTTCAATTTCAACGTAGAAGGCCAAGGCAACCAATAGTCTTTAGTATAATCATATTTTTATAGGTGAAAATGCCTTCTGGGGAAAAAAATTGTGGAAGAAGCTGGATATTTAAAAAAACAGATCATTGTGCTGTTGCAGCTAAGTTAGAATTCGTGTGACTTGAATTTTTTTTTAATGGTGCTACTGCTTCAGAGTATATGGTGTTCCTAGTCTGTGTAAAGTGTTACTGTTTTGTTTAAGTATGCTTTAATTTAAAAAAAAATTGTCTAGTCTCTGTTTCTTTATAGAAAACTGTATTTTTTTTTTTTTTACTCTTTCCATTTACTCCTATTTATAAGAGAAAATGAAAATACTATAGCAACAGAACTGTGGTTTTGGAACTGTATTGCTGTAACTGTAATCTTGTGAAATCCTGTGGCTTAGTACCATTTGGTTCCACACTTTTTTTTTTTAATACTTGGGTGAGAGATCTTCAGGGAAAGCAGTCTTCAAAGTGCACAGGTGATATATTAGCCTTATGTAACTTTTGTCTGAAAGATACTGTGCTGCAGTTTTGTTTGTACTTCTCCCTCATTCATTATCTTTTTGTGAAATGCTAACTGTGAAATAAAGACACACCTTTTTCTTTTTACTCTCTGCCCCCTCTCCACCAAATATAGTTATATATCGTCATAATCTTTCTGTGTTTCATTACATGATTAGGAGGCTTATTTGTGGTTATTGTGTAATCACAGATAGCTTGTTGTGGATATGTATTTCAATGCAGTCTTTGTATTTGACAAATCATCACTTGGGCTGACATAAGAGGAGGCTATTCTGTGATTGCCATTTTAATGCATTTTTAGTTTTGGGAAGAGAACCTGAAAATGTCTGCAAAGGTACTCTCCCTCCTTTTTGTATACTTGCAACAAAAACAACTAGTTTGGTGTTTTAGACAGATGTGATATCCATGACAGTGAGTGCATGGATTTTTTTTAAAAAGAGGAAAATGCATTATTTTTAAAAATTATTTCTTAAGAAACTTGAGCACCACTTAAGTGGTGTATTATTGCATAGTTAGGAAGTTGCATACTTAACTAGGCTGGTATAACTAAGATGGGCTTGACATCAACTATTTAACACAACTGTGTGAACCTAAAAGCACATATTTTTGTGACATGTTCATGAAAATAAGAGATCCCCCCAAAACCATGCCACCACTTCTGGTGTTATTTTGAGCTGCGGGAAGGAAATATGGGTAGCGCGGGTTGCCCAGTGATTGACAGGGGTAGCAGCAGGTCTTGGAGCAAGTGTCTTTCATTAATTTCATGTTATTATTCAAAATTTATACACAAGATAATTTTTTAGCTGTGATAAAGTAATACATACTTTATCATATTTAATACATATTTATTTAAATTTCTTAATTTAGATTATGTTACAGATCTTCAGTACTATATCAAATATTTATATTAAAAGTCCTTTGGACAATACAGGAAGCAACAGCAAAGAAAATTTAAACCCTGTTGATACGGTTTTCTCTTCGGTCCCTGATAATATCTCCCAGTTAGTGTTCTTGTTGAGAGATTCTCTTGGACACGTGTGAAAATTGTTTGCTGTTGTATTGGGATTAATACTTCTCTCTTATCATCTGGAGTTTTTATGCTTTATTTTGGAGAAAATGAGAAAGAAGTTGGTACCTTTACATGCAGTTTCCTTCCCCTCCCCTTGAACTTTTAGATTGAAGTCTGTAGGTTTATGGATTTTGCTACCTCTTCTTTTCCATTGCAGAGATAATCACTGTACTGTTGCAAGTGATGGCATGTATGTTTCTGAAATAGTTTTTGGAGATATTCCTTAGCCATGTGCTCTTTGTAGGGATTGAGTTTGAATTGTTTTACATGACAGCAACCCAAAGAGATTGAAAGCATGAAGTTCTGAAAACTGTAACTAAACTCTTTTGCCTTAGAATAATGTAAATGAGATGCAACTTTGAGTTATATAGAAAACACTTGTCCAGCTGCACTGGATAGTTACTTTGCAGCACTCAAAGTCCCGCTGCCCCCCATGTATTATTGCTTTGGGAAATTGAAGTATAATCATTTGTTATCAACGCCTCTCAGAAAACAGAGGAGACTGCATTCACGTTCATATATCGGACTTTAGGATTACATCCTTTGTTCCTTAGTTTCAGGAAGGCAGGTTCTGGATGAGAAAACTTTTTGTAACTTCTATTATTTTTTTTTTTTTTTCCTTTTGTCCCCACAGGTTGATCTGTATGTTTGCTTATTCTGTGGCAGAGGAAATAATGAGGACAAACTGCTACTGTGTGATGGATGTGATGACAGCTATCACACTTTTTGCTTGATTCCTCCTTTACCCGATGTACCCAAAGGTGACTGGAGGTGTCCGAAGTGCGTTGCTGAGGTACGGTTCAAGAACTACTCAAGCTTTGTATGTATATTCATATTCCTGGAAAGACCAGAAGAAAAGCAGTTCAGCTTAGTGCTGTTCCATCTGGGTAGCAGCCGTAGTTTTGTTCGGAATATTGTCAAGAAGAGCTGTGAATCTCCAGCTGTTCTTGGTCGATGAGCCATAAGGAGAGAGAAGTGTTCCTTCTAGAGCTTGGCCATAACCTTTGTTTATTATATGGCCATGCGACAGCTAAAACTTCAGCCTTTGTATGCTAAGAGCTGAAACTCAATTTGATTAACTGGTAGTGGAAAATCAGGGTGAGAAGTAGGATTGTGATAGGCGTTTCAGCATAACAATGAGACATTTTGTAAACTATGAAGTAATCAAAGTGTGCGATTTGGGCATCACAGGGAGCTTTGATTATTGGGAAGTCATCATAGCATTGCTAGAATATGTTGTGGCAGAAAGCGAAGGAACTAATTTTAAAATTTCTAGGTATTTTAGATTTGGTTTAGACTAAAAAAGGAACTGTTGAGGCTCCGACAGTGGAAGCAGTTGAATTTCATTGTTCAAAAAAGGCAACCTACTGAGTTCTGAGAGATGACTGATCAACAGGCTAAAGGCAGTGAATATCATTTGATTGGCTTGGTATTTGTCTTAAAAATTATACAAGCTAAGGAAATTGGTAGATGTAGGTTTCAGAGGAAAAAAGCTTACTGTTTCTACATCTGTAATTTTGTGACTGCCTTTAACTTTCTAGACCGTGTGTTTTTTCCAAAAGGGGCAGTTGGACACACACGTGTATATGCTCATTTTCCCCCACATCCCCCACACCCTTCCTGGCTGTGGGCTCCTGCAGTTTTCTTTATGGTGGTGTATGAACAGTTGTGCCGCCACATAATGAGGTGGATCAGCTCACTGCTCTCTAACCCTTCACCAAGAGAGATTAGGTTGTCAGACGGACTCAGGTAGATGCTGTTGTGACAGAGGTGGAAATTCATAGTTACAGGCAAGGGAGAAGATGCAGCTAACCCTTTGGGCTGCCAGTCACAGAGTGGGATTAAGCTACTTGTTGTTCCCTTAAGGGAGAGCAATAAAGGAGTATTAGCAAACTACAGCAATCCAATGTGGAGGTAATTTAGAGAATATAGTAGTAAATATAGTGACTGCAGTGGTTTAAGCATGTGGAAACTCACAAGAAATATCACTATTACTACTGCTAGTAAAAACAGGGATACATTGTTTGCAAGGAAGAAATATGCATGTGGGGACAAAATCAGGAGAATTAAGGTGTCAAATAAGTTGTTACTAGCAAATGATACAGAAGTACTTGAAAAATTCTGGAAAGAATTGAAAGTAAGGGGACGAATGGAAAAAACATAGCTATATTATATAATGGGGAGTGAATAAATAACAGCAGAAAAGTGTTTGAAATGTTCAGTAGTGCTTTTTGCCTCAGTTTTTACTTTAGATGTTAATTGTGCACAGATACTTAAAGTAATGTTAACAGCAGGGTACTGGAACAGAAGCTAGGAAGAATAGGGTAAGGGCTCTTACATCTGTTCAGGTAAACATTGTTTGACAGTATTTACAGATGTAGATTCTCTGTTGCAGGCTCCATTTAAGAACTACTTTGATAAATGTTTGGCATAGTCTAAGGATAGTTTCAAAAGTAACTACTGGTCTGTTGAATTCTGTTCCAGTCCTGTTTTTTTAGGAATGAAAAGTTGACTATGAGATAGTTCTATGTCATGTTTGTGTTCAAATATGACTAGTATATATAAACATTGTGTCAAATACAAAGGAGCTGAAAAGGACACTGTAGAAATGGGTGGGCAGAGTAGCTGAAATGCGAACTAGTATTTTTTGCACTCTTTGGATGAATGGGGATAGAGGAGTGGAAGACTTGAAGATTTTCTGTCAGATGGACCATGTCTTGTTAGCTGCATTGCAGTGTTTTGATTTCTTTGTTCCTCTTTCCTCCTATATGCTTTAACAGCACCAAATCAGTTGATGATTTGCTGACTTGATAAGACTGAAGCACTTGCAGGGTTTGTTCCTGTGCAGTTATTCTGCAGGTGCTTGAATCCAGTTGGTCTAAGAAATGTCTTACAGCTGTCTAAGCTTCTTGTGCACTGTCTTACTCTGTGGCTGGCAGCAATAGATGATGAAACTTAGTTTTGGGCAAGAAAGCAGAAGTGTGTAGCATTGGTGTTTACAGTGTTAGATTAGCTTCTGTACAATTAATTCTGGTCTATTTCCGTTGTGGTAGGACTTCTTCAGCTGAGGAAAGCACTCAAAACTGATAGCTTATTGTGTTTGGTAAGGACTCTAGACACTAGGGTTTTTTTTTGCTAAAAATGTAACTGTGTCATAATCTGCTGCAGGGAACAATATTTTTATGTTCCATCTCCTAGGAATGCAACAAACCCCGTGAGGCCTTTGGATTTGAACAAGCTGTCAGGGAATATACTCTCCAGAGCTTTGGTGAAATGGCTGATAACTTCAAGTCTGATTATTTCAACATGCCGGTCCATGTGAGTTTCAACTTTTGTTGTGATTCCTTGTAGGAATGTTTTAGCTGATCCTGGATTTTTGCTGAGATGTCTTAGCTTCATTTAAAGAAGCACTATAAGCTTCAAACATGTAAACAAACGATTTAGCTTTCTGGCATCTGGTCTCATTTCAACTTCATTTCACCCTTTTCCTGTGATGGATAGATAGCTTTATTAGTTGTTGGTGTATACCTTATTGGCCATACTCTGGTTAAGTTCTTGCCCTTTTTGATTAATTGAACCAAGTATCTTGTTCTTGTTTGGCAAAGGAGTCTTTTCTCCTGCCCTTCCTATGGCATTTGTCTTGGTTAAGTTTGTTCAGAGGGTAAATCATTGTTTTCCTTCCCGTTACAGTCTTTTCTTGTAGACAATAGACTGAGTCTGTCTGATAGTCAGGGTTGGTTTTTTTCTGTTCTGCATCTCAGCAGCACTTTTACAACTAAAAGTTCTGCTTTGGCACACTTCCACAATTCTACTGTCCTGTAGGCTGCATGCAGCACCAAGTTCCTTCTCCTCTCTGGGTTCGTTGTAATTTATGGGTATTCTTGCTAAAGCTTCTAGCTTTTAAGGACTCCTGATTATGATACAATTCTGGGACACTGAGCAAAGCAAGGAACAAAACTTATTTTACAAATAAGCTTCATAAATCAATGAATATAAATAAGAGTTGTAATGAGCTATAGGAAGACTATGCTCTTGAACACAATTCTTTATCTGAATTTCCTTACTGTTACTCAGAAGTTCTGGTTATTATCCTCTGAAATAATTAGGAATTTGCATGCTCTTCATTCTGTTTGCTGCTTGGCTTCTGCTGGCTGTCTCCTCCCCGTCTTTTTAGCTGTACTTTTGGTAACCCCATTTGTTTTTTTTTTCATTCCATCCCATATGATGTGGCATCCTATTTCTGTTATACTGCAGCCACTACTAAGGATTACAGATCTAACTGTGTGACTTTGAAGAAATGGAGGGGAGAGAGGGAGTGGCCTTTGGTGTTTGAAAATTCATGGGGGATTAGTAATGATTTACTGCTTGAATGATAACTTTTATGTCAGGTCTTATCTGCACATACCGTAGCATCTTCTCCACTTTCAGATGGTTCCTACTGAGCTTGTAGAAAAAGAATTCTGGCGATTGGTGAGCAGCATAGAAGAAGATGTCATTGTGGAATATGGGGCTGATATCTCATCCAAGGACTTTGGAAGTGGCTTCCCAGTGAAGGATGGCCGACGAAAGCTGATGCCAGAGGAAGAGGTGAGGAGCAGGATATGCAAACCGATCCCATTCTTTGCTCTGCATAAGATTTCACATTAAGAATTTAGGTCAGAAATCAGCATGGATTTTTTTCATTAAGAAGTTGCTTAAGGCTTTTGCATGCACTTAACATCCCTTTTGAGCAGGGCATTAATCTGATATTTTAGATTCTTTTACAGATCTGGTTGCTGATAGCTAAACTGCTTTTCATGATTTAAGTCACACCTGGTTTGTATTGCTTAATCTTAGCAGGCAAAGATATGCAAGTTGTTACAGTATGCCAGGAGACTGATAAGATTTTTCTTCTTTCTTGTTCTGAACCTTTTCATTATAGAGTTAGCTACAGAAACATGATTCTAACCTTCTTAGGAGGTTCATAATATGTAAAATAAACTAACTGGATTTAGCTTGTTTCTCTGTCTGTGCATACTGTAAGAATGAAAAGAGGTAGATACGGCATCCAATTATAGAAAATTTTATAAAGAACTTCTGGTAAGTATATTACCTATTTTCCCTCAGATCTTACTGTAGCCTGTCAATTTTTGGCTGCTTATATGTTTAAATTCAGATGAAATGAGAGTAAAGGTGTGGTTTCATGATTACACTGCCCCAGATCAATTTATACTGCTCACTAGAAGAGATAATCCTGCTCACTATTGTCTTCCACCCATACCAGTACCTTTGTTGGCTATGCAGTGATTGTGTAGCTGCTTAGTGAGTCAGAACTGCTTGTTGATCTGTTTGTATGAAAGTAGTAATTTGAAGTATTTTCAAGCCAGATCACTTAAGTAGTCTGACTCACTGCATTGTCTTTATATATAGTGTCAGAGCAAAGGAAACAGTAGGAATGTGTGGCTGAGGTGAGGGTGTGACCAGTCCTTTCAGCAACTATGGGATTATGCCTAAAATGACTGTGAATCTCTGCTAACAGCTTTTTTTTAAGGTGGAAAGTGGACTAATGTTAAAGCACAGTAGTGAGCTTTTAAGGCACTCTGTTTGGATTCTTGTTTTTTGTACAAATTGTATTTGAAAGTAAAGATGGGATTGTTTAAGTGCTGATGCTGTCTTCTCAGAAATGAGTGCTTAGGAATTTCTCCTCTTGAGAAAACTTTCTAAAGTAATATGTGAAGAAGATCAAGATAAACTGCAGTGCAGTAAAGCAGGTCTTAAAAAAGCTGAAATAATAATCTAAGATTCACTGCATTGTTTACAATCTTAAGTTACCCAATTTTATTGAAGACTCTTATCTTTTGTTCTTCTACTAGTGTTGCTGGTATTTTGTTCCACCAGAAAAACATGAAACCTATAAACTTGGTACAAAGATCAAAGCCTAAGTATATAAGCCTTGATCCAAAGAAGATGGGTTATGTATGTTGAAATACTAGGATTGGCCTTAAATCTTTGTCTGATTGCTGATTTGAGGTATTTAAGGAAGTATTTCCTAGTTTTAATGCTTCATTGTTGCAGAGTATTACCCATTGTCTGCTGTAGAAATGGATAGGCTGATCTCTTCCTTTGTACTTTCGTCTTCTGGAGTTGGTGTCCATATGTTATTCTGATTTGTTCAGAATTTTTCTCTTTTTTTGTGGCAGGATTATGCACTCTCTGGTTGGAACTTGAATAACATGCCAATTCTAGAACAGTCAGTCCTTGCTCACATCAATGCAGATATCTCTGGCATGAAGGTACCTTGGCTGTACGTAGGGATGTGCTTTTCCTCATTTTGCTGGCATATTGAAGATCACTGGAGCTATTCCATCAACTACCTGCATTGGTATGGGCTCTCCTTTGTGCATCTACCTTACACTGCCCTGTTTGCCATTAGTAAATTTGTAGTTCTACTTGAAAATGCCTGTGCACACTGATGACATTTTTAACCAAAAAGCTGAATGTGATGAGCAGTCCATATTCTTAAGTGAAGCTGATGAAAAGAGAACACAGATACTGGTATAAGCACTTCAGTCTTTAGCATTAACTGATTAATTGTGTTGCCAAAAATCCAGTGTCACTGTAAAATCATGCTTTACAGGCTCACATCTTTTCTTCAAAAGCATTTGGTTTTGAACTGAGTTACAGTTCACTGCTTTATAATCTAAAGTTGGTATGCCCCTGTGCGGGAAATGGAAGCTGCTGCCTAGTGGTTTACACAGGCATCAGAACTGACAGTTCAGCAGCAGATGTGTGTATACACAGAAATACTCCTATTCAAGAGAAGAGAAATTTGAAAATAATTCTGACTTTCAGAACAATCCTAGAAGGGTTCTGGTGTTTGGGGTTTGTGTTTGAAAAGAAGAATCGTGACAGATTAACTGTTTGCATTACAGTCTTCCCAGTTCATCAGGCGCAATCACAGTGGATGGAGCAGGGGGGAAGGAGGGGAAAGCTGGGGGCAGCACCCCTTCAGAATAGAAGCTTTGTTGTACATCTGGTAAGGATAAGTCGATAGCCTTTAGACTGTGCTCATTTCTAGAGAAGCATGTTTGTTAGTAAGACCTGGTCTACAGGCTCAGGAGGGGGATTCATTTTGTTTGGAGTTCAGTTGTCCTCAGCATGCTGTTAACTAGATCAGTATGTGAGAGTTTTGTGTCAGCTGGTGAATTCCAGCAGCCCAGATGCATAGTAGTATTTTGCTGGGGTTTACTATCTGTCCCCTACCAGTAGGTGTCACTGAAGCCTGTAGGAACCACAGAAAATGCTGCACCATTCCTCATCTAACTTTTGAGATGGTTGGTGGCGAGATTATTAAGACAGTTATATAGTGCTATGTAAATGGTTTCAGGTATTTCAGCAGACTACTGCTTGTACTTCGTAATAAAATAAAATTAAAAAATAAACCTCAGCACTGTAGATACTAGGTCATTACAGTTTATTTTGGTTAAGACAGGACTGGGATAATATATTCTCAAGTAATTTTCTGTTTAGTTTTGGTCTCTTCCCTCATACTTAACTAATTCATGTTATTAGGTATTTTAACTTAGAAGTCCAGTGGACGACTGGTTTTCAGTAATTGGTTATGTATATTAGAAGGATTGCTTATATTTCATTGCACTGTTTTGTGTTTTATTCTTTCCACTTCTTAGCTGGTATACTATTCCATTGGTTTCAGGAATAGGACTACTCCAGGCGTAATTGAGTGGAGGAGTACCAAAATCTCTTTTCTCTTAAACATTAGCTGGACAGCCAAGGTTTTGTTTGCTAAACTTTAGAGCATGGTAAATGGCAATTATCTTCCATGTTAGACTTGTCGTGGCATGCTGTCAGGTATGTTGAGAGTTGTGTTGTAGTGTATTGATTTTTCTGATTAGAATGATACATCCTGAAGAAGACGGTTAAATACATCTTTGTGTCTGTATGCAAAATATTTGGCTTGTGTGGACAGTGGTGCTAGATTTGAGGTGTACTTGGTTGGCACTGTTGGGTGGTACCGCTACTTCAGGTAATGTGTTTATTACTGTGGTTGTGTTTTGTTAGGGGAGAGCCAAAGACATGGTATGGCGTGCCCTCTCATGCAGCAGAGCAGCTAGAGGATGTGATGAAGGAATTGGCTCCTGAGCTATTTGAATCCCAGCCCGATCTCCTGCATCAGCTGGTCACTATTATGAACCCCAATGTGCTGATGGAACATGGTGTACCAGTGAGTAGCACATGAGTATTTTTTATATAAGTACTCCTATGCACTCTCTTTTTTTCATGCTGTGCCAGATTTGTGTAATAATGGTTTGGCATAACCCTGAAGAATTTTTATGGTGGACATTTATGTATTCAATTTGTTAGCTTGGGGTGTTTTTTTAAAGCTATTTTCTAGAATCTTCCCTAGACTCACTATGAAATTTAGATTATCTTATACTAGAAGTGAGTGTGCTAAGCTTCTTACATAAAATATCTTACAGAACAAGTGCACATTGTGTGTTACATTTATTTTTAATTAGAAAAAAAACCAACTCCCTGCCATAGCAGCAAGTTTGTCTGTGAAATGCTTTTTGACAGTAAAATACTTGTCTTATGTTCAGTAGAAAACTCAGCATTACAAAATGTTTTTTTGACCAAACATAATTGACTGCAGACCTTTAAGCAGCAGTTGCTATCATTTGCTTTTGTCTTGGGATAAATTGCTTCCCTGGCAAATACCCCAACAAAGCAAACCATAAACTGTTTCCAGAAGCTTTTGCGCTTTGTGGTGTGATGCATTAAATGAGGATAGAGAAACATGCCTTTTGGGATTCATAAAAGGAATTTAACTGTTGGCCTATATAATATGTTTTCTGGAGTGAGGTTATAAATTGAGGATTCACTTTAAGAATCCTTACCACTTTTGGGGTAGCTATGTTGCCTGTGGTGATCCATAGGTTAAGAAAGTGGTGTTTAAATGTCTTGTAATTGTGTCTTAAACTTTGTTGCAAGTTTCATATTTTTTCTTTTTTTCCTTTATCCTTACTTGTATTAGGTATACAGGACCAATCAGTGTGCTGGCGAGTTTGTTGTGACCTTTCCTCGTGCCTATCACTCTGGATTTAACCAGGGATATAACTTTGCTGAAGCTGTGAACTTCTGCACTGCTGACTGGGTCTGTTCTTTTGTATATGTTTGCTATGTCTCTGCATCATCTTTGCAAGGAATGTGTTAGTAACATGTTACATAGTGTGCTTTATGTTTATAGTTCCTGGTACAGCAGTTAAAGAGACTGATGGGAGTTTCTATTAAACAATTTTGATGAGCACATAATTTTAAGCAGCTTCAAACTGAAACTTTGGCATGTGGTCTTCCTTCTTTAATTATTGATTTAACCAAAAAGTGACATCTCACAGTGCCTTTAGCTAGTATTTCTGTGATGCCTCCTTCTGAATTTGGTACAGATTAATGTACTGAGTTGAACAGCTGTTGTCATTGGAATGTTGGAGGCAGGCATATAATATACAGTCTTTTGTTCTCCTTTTGTGCCAGCTCATTGCACCTTTTAATCATATTAGTGCTTGTTCTAATAGCCATGCCACACCAGAGCATAGCTTATGTAGATTCTTCAGTAAATTGTCAATTGGCAAGTGTGTCCTATCACTATGTAGGGTTTACAGTTGGAAGTTACGATCTCATCTGTGGTTTATCTATTTAACTTCTCTTTTGCTATCTTCAAATAGGGATTTTAGTCCTTAATCAGAGAATTCAGGAAAAAAAAACATTTCATGAGAAAAATTGTCTTCAGGATTGACAGTATATCAATGTTCTTTTCTCCTGTGCTCATCATATAATTGTGTATAGCGTCTCTGAAAAACTGCTAAACTCACACCAGCCACATGAAATTTCCTTTGCTTATTCAAGATGTAACCAGAAATCTGTGTAGGAAATTCATCTAGCATTTTATATTTTTTGCTTTAAAAGGCACAAAACGAGTGATAACAATTTTGGTTAACTTTAGGCATCTTGTGTTAAATGTCTATGTCCAAGCATAGCAATATCCACAGGGCAATGCATTCACCTTGGCATAAATTAGGTAATCTTCTTTTTGGTGCCAGTTTCTTTCCACTGAAAGTAAAAAGAGCTTAAGGACAGGTCTTAAGCTTGTGTCTGAAAGTTAGGCACATAAGGTTATGCCAGATGCCCCCCCAACATGGCTGTCCTTTTTGTCCTCATCTGTGACATGATGGAAGATTGTTACAATTGGCTCTGTCCCATAAGATACAACTCTCTCAGTCTTTTCCCAAGTTTTGTCAAAGGAAGGAAAGCGGAAGCTAAGAGGTCATCTTGAAATGTCTTTTCCCAGAATGATAGATGTTGTTTTTTTGTAGCTTCCCATTGGACGTCAGTGTGTGAGTCATTACCGAAGGCTAGGACGTCATTGTGTTTTCTCCCATGAAGAGCTTATCTTCAAGATGGCTGCAGATCCAGAGTGCTTGGATGTTGGGCTGGCTGCCATGGTCTGCAAGGAGATGACTCTAATGATAGAGGAAGAGACACGGTTAAGAGAGTCTGTTGTACAGATGGTGAGTAATAAGACAACTCTCTTTGCTTCTAAAAGAACTTTTGCTTCCCCCTCCCCCTGCCTGGATTAGAGTTTTTAGCAAATGTCTGATTTTTTTGTTTGTTTTTGGTTTGTTTTTTGGTTTTTTTTTTTTTTTGTTAGGGAGTGTTGATGTCTGAAGAAGAGGTGTTTGAACTGGTTCCAGATGATGAGCGTCAGTGCACAGCTTGCAGAACCACGTGCTTCTTGTCAGCTCTTACATGTTCCTGTAATCCTGAGCGTCTGGTATGCTTATACCATCCGTCTGATTTATGTCCATGTCCCATGCAGAAGAAGTGTCTAAGGTACACAGGATTTTTTTTCTTCCCCCTATTTTTCTTCCATATCCAGTAATTTGCTGGAGAGCAGTGACCAAATACAACATTTGGCCACACTTCTCTCAAGGGCTATTTTTATCCTCTTTGCTTGTTTTTTGGTTCCAAGGCAGCAGGTGTTATAGATGTTCCATCTTTCTGGCCTTGTTGCAGCTGGAAAAACTCAATATAAGCAATACCATGGCTTTTCTATGGGCATTAATCTGTATTTGCCTTCTGTATCTCCAGGTACCGGTACCCACTAGAAGACCTTCCTTCTTTGCTGTACGGCGTGAAAGTTAGAGCACAGTCTTATGACACTTGGGTCAGTAGAGTTACAGAGGCTCTGTCTGCCAATCTCAACCACAAGAAAGGTCAGACTTCTCTTGTTCATAGTAGGATGTCCTGAAACTCCTACATTTTTTCTGTGTATTTTATGAGAGAAACACTGTGTATTGTTTAGTGGAAAAAAGAAATGAGCTAATCTGAGAGTGTAATGCAACTCATCGTTGTGCATTTCAAATTGAACTAGCCTGTTGGAACCTTGATTGAAGGCCTTGGAAGCAGTCTAAAATCTCTTGGTTTTGCATACAATTTTTTAATGTACTGTTATTACAGATGTGATTGAGCTGAGAGTAATGTTGGAGGATGCTGAAGACAGGAAATATCCAGAGAATGATCTTTTCCGCAGGCTCAGAGATGCTGTGAAAGAAGCAGAGACCTGTGCCTCAGTAGCACAGCTGCTTCTGAGCAAAAAGCAAAAACACAGGTAGGACAGGCATTTTTTTAACAGTTTCCATCTGTTTTTTTACTTGATTGGGCCTGGAAATGTAGGAACCTTCAAGTCTCGCTGCCTACTAACTTCTTTCAGTGTTTCCTGCCCTTAGTGCTGTGACTCATTGAGTGGTAGGGGGGACAGATACAGTGACGCAAAAAGCCAGCAAAATGGACTTGGTTAGAATGTGTTAAACATGCTGTTTTCAGCTGACTTACGTACTGAAATGTGAAATCCTGTGGAGAAGTGTGTTTGCTGATCAGGTAATTTCTCTAAATGTATGGGAGAGTGATAGGGAAAGCGAACTAGAGGAGAGAACGTGATGAAAATAAGTCTTGACGTGAATGTTTGTATTTTAAGTAGCATGGCTAAGTACATAGCTTAAAGCTATGGAAAGAAAATCTGTTCAAACATTGGATTGCAAAGCAAAATGCTTGAAAAGTAGGAAATAGGAATTATGGTTGGTGAGGCAAGCACAGTTCTATCTTCTGCTACAGCATTTCTCAAAAATATTTATGATTTTCCCAGCTGTTCCCAAGTTGTAGAATGTGTTGTGATGCTGGTGGTGTTACTGGAAGATGCAAAGGAAATGTGTCTTGCCAGCATTTACTGGGACAGAAGGATCTTGGAGAGCAGAGCAGAGCAGTGCAGAGAGCAAAACCAGTCCATAGTTTGAGCCAGTCTTTTACTTCCTGGGACGGACCATGGCAGTCAGTGATGTGTGGCTGAAAAGTAGTGACTTGCCTCAGTGACTTCTGTCAGTTTAGACTCCCTTAGTTCTTTGTGTTGCCTGTCTTGCCTGTGGCTGCCTCTGTTACTCTGCCCTACCTGAGCAATCTGCTGGATGTGTCCCTGTGTTCGGCTGTCATGAGCCTTCAGCCTTCCTTCTCTACTATGCATTCTGTGCACTGAATCAAAGTCCCACAGAAAAGAATTTGATCAGGTGATCGTAATTCTTGTGCCAGTGGTTGTATGGTAAACTTTTGTATCTTGCATTTCCTCTGTCAAGTGTGAGATTTGGCTTTGTAGTTGGTTGTTTTTTTTTTCATGTGTAGTTTTTGTGTATAACCTAAGACTTTTCAAGGGAGGGAGTAAAAAGTAAATACCTTGTTAATTATAATATCCAACTTTAGTACACAGAACATAATGCATATCATAATTGCTTGAATTTGAACACTGGAATGTTAGTTACAACCACAGATACAAATATAATGCCTGATGTAATCGGAAAGGTTTTATAAAATAGAGAAGCATTTTTTCTGTATTTGTAGGGGAAGGAAGGCTCTTCTGTTTTTTTTTTTTGTTGCATGTAAAAACCCACTACCACAGCGGTATGGTCACTTGGAACTCTTGTAAAGGTGAGGGAAGCAATGCTATAGGGGTTGCATTGCCCTGTTCCTAGTGCAGTTTCATTATTTAGGTAGCTCCCAGCTGTTGCTGCTTCCTCCTCCTCCTGCTGTTGGAGTGTGTCAACCTTCTCTCAACAGACTTGCCTTCAGTTAATTGTTCAGTGGATTTCTAGCACTATTTCAAGAAACACAAGGGGTAGAAAGATATGACAACTTCCAGTGGTGTGTCTTATCTAAAGCTGAAAGGAATTCCATGGGGCAAAAAAAAGAACTTGTATATATGTTTGAGGTCTGTTGTATGCTAAATAGCAATATGTTACAAAATTGAGGTTTGAGAAAGATTTTGAAACCTCTTTGATGAACAGTGTTTGGAAATTTAAATATAGAGGTCATGTTCAGCTTCTTTGACTTTTATGTTCATATTTAGTACATTGAGAAGGATCACATTTACACAAAGGATAAGGTTATTAAAAAAGAAAATTAAAAATGAGTGCTCAAACAGAACAATTTGGCAGGGATTAAAGCTGCAATAAACTCATGGTCAAATGTAGCTGAAGAAAATCTGTCCCTTATGCATCTGATTATATATAAACCTGAAAAATAGGTAACACACAGCTGTGAAGATGTGTCCAGTACTTCAGTCCTATATCTCTCCCCGCTGTTGAAAGTGTTGAATTTCCGTAGGCAGGGATAGTCGTATCTTTTTGTGCAGCATCTCGTGCTGTGGCAGTCCATGATTGGACGAGGGACAGAATGCCAGTGCGATGTTCCAGACAGTGCCCTCCCGCAGTGGTGTCTCTTGGAGTGCCACATCCCGTTCACTCTGGCGCAGGAGTATCGGAGGCACAACAGGTCCAGTGCAGCCACCACTCCTCACTGTTGTAGCTAGTCCAAGTCTGTAGTGTTCTTCTAGTCCCCTTTGAGTTTTACATGGTGTGTAATTATATTTGATCATTATTCTAAATTTTACTTTTACAATAATACTTAAGTCCATAGGTTGAAAGATTAAATTTTGTTTTTCTTTAATGTTTCTATAGTAATAAAATGGAGATTCATTAGCAGGGAACAACTCTTCAGTGTTAAAGATCTATCCTGCTTTGGAAATTGTTGTGCCTGTCAGTGATAACGTATTCCAAGTGTTTAACTTGTGCAGTGTGTCCCTTTTAAGTCTTCTACTGGATTCAGCAGGCTTGTGATGCTTGCTGCAAGTGATATTTAATGGAAATGTCTTTGTAGAGCATGTCCTACGCAGTAGCAGTCTTGGCCTGCTGCAAGGCCAGTTTCAACAGTTCTCTGGCTACAAGAGAAAGTGCTCTAGAAAATAAGACTTCTTTTCAGACCTTGTTGCTGTTACATACCTGAGACTTCTTGTCAGTGCCTGTCATTCATGGCAGTCAACTTCTTGAGCTGCCTAAAGCAAGCTTTTTGGGGCTATGTTCTTTTACTTATTTGGAACAAACCCAATTTGAAAGTCATGTAGACATTCTTACATCTGAAGAGCAGGGTAAATTCTCCTGAAGAGACTTAGAGGAGTTACATTAAATTTAGTTTTCAAGATTTTGTAATTCTTGTGGAATTTGGTTTTTTTGAGTTCTCAAGTGATGGAATTTTTTTGGTAACTTCTCAGTAAATTTGATAACTTTCTGTCACTGGGAGTAAATCCCGGGATGATCATCTCTCTCATGTAATATTGTTTAATTATGTCCATTCATACAGCAGACAGAGCCAAGATAGTGGACGGACACGGACCAAACTAACTATGGAGGAGCTTAAAGCATTTGTACAGCAGTTGTTTAGCCTGCCCTGTGTTATCAGCCAGGCCCGACAAGTAAAGGTAAGTTTGCATCTGCTCAGATATATCGTGTCATGCTTTTTGCTTTGTTCTGTGTTTTTTTTAATACAGATAATATTTCCTGATGTAAAGGATGAAAGGCTTTTTTTTTTTTTTAAAGAATTGGTGCTGCACTGGCAGAGATGGATTGAATGGGGTGTTTCATTTCTAGCTTCTAATATAAAGCAAGTAGCTGCTTTGCAATGATATCTGTGGCCTCAAGAAAGGAAGTAAAATACTCTGGTTACATATAGCTCAGTGCCTCCCTGCTTTACTGGGTAATCTTGCTGTTGCCGTTGAAGTTTTTCTGATGACATCTTGCCATCTGTCCATAATGGAATGGTAACATGTATTTCCTGCTCATTTGCAAGCATGTCTCTAAGCGGGAAACAATGAGTTTGTACTTCTGTGCTACTGTAGTCAGAGCATCTGAGTATGTAGTGCTCAATTTAGTAGCCTAAGCATGGATATCTAGTGACCTGTAAGATCACAGAATACCAGATTGGAAGGGACCTCAAGGATCATCTGATCCAACCTTTCTTGGCAAAAGCATAGTGTAGACAAGATGGCCCAGCACCCTGTCCAGCTGAATCTCTGAATCTTAAGATCCAATATTGGGGAATCTGCTACTTTCCTGGGGAGATTATTCCAACAGCTGGTTGTTCTCATTGTGAAAAATTTTCCTCTTGCTTCCAACTGGAATCTCCCCAGGAGTAACTTGCGCCCATTACCGCTCGTCTTTTCCATGTGACTCCTTGTAAAAAGGGAGTCTCCATCTTCTTTGTAGCCACCCTTTAAATACTGGAACATGATGATAAGGTCTTATCTAAGCTTTCTTTTCTCAAAACTGAACAACCCCAGTTCTCTCAGCCTTTCCTCATATGGTGGGCTTCCCAGTCCTTTGATCATCTTTGTGGCTCTTCTCTGGACCCTCTCCAGCCTGTCCACATCTTTTTTGCATGGTGGGGACCACAACTGAACACAGTGTTCCAGGTGTGGCCTGACAAGTGCTGAGTAGAGTGGGATAATGACTTTGTCTCTGCTGGTGATGCCCTTGTTGATGCAACTCAGCATCCTGTTGGCTTTTTTGCTGCATCTTTAGATTCTCTAAAGTATTCCCCCTGGTCTCCATTGCCATTCTGGAAGAATACCTTAGTTCTTTTATGTGGCAGTCTCAGACAGTGCAGGGTTATTGCGTGTGGCAGTCAGGGTTTAGGCAACTGAGCAGAGCACTTTACTTGACTATGCATACATTTTTCAAGGTGCCTGTTGCAGTGGACGTGGTCAGATGTGGTGGTCTCACTGTAGCTAAATCAAGATAAAAGATGCTCCCCACCTGTCACTGTCCAGGCAGCCCAATTTTATTTCTCTGGACCAGTTACTCTTATTCCAGCATCTTTAAAGCTATCTATAGTTTGAAATTTCCAGGTAAATCGTACCCTTTGTTTTGGTAGAAACTCCTGAAGGTTATGTTGGTGAGTTTCTTCAGGGGAAAGGGAGAGCAATACCACATTGACAATTGTTCAGTAAATACTTCTCAGCCTTGTTTTTCAGGTTACAGCCCCCTTAATCTGTATGCATGGCCTGCATTTCTTGTCCTTCATATATATATATCTTTGCACCTGTCTTTGAATTAATCTAGACTAATAAGTAATCCAGATCATACTGATTCCCCTGGCTGCTATTACCGTTTATCACTCTGGCAGTCTGTATCATAGCAAGTGTTTTCTGCAGTAATCTTAATTTGTTTCTCTGTCACTGATGAAATGTTAAATAGCGTTTTGCCTATTAACCAACTTCTGGAAAACTCCTTCAAGAAACATCCTTAATAAAGAATTCTCACCTTGAGAATTGGTTCTTCAGATGTATGTTAACCATTTATTAACCACATATTCTCTGTTGATACAGTTTTAAGAAGAATGTTCTGTAGTGCTAGACTGAGGTCCTAAAATTCGAAACATGACCATATGTGCAGCTACCCTGACATAACCAAACATATAGTAACATACAGTTTCCTAGTGTGGGTTTTGTCCTCCTTCATTCATGAATTCCGTATTAACTTTTCCATGGTAATTCATTGTTGATATCATGGAGAGACTTTATATTGGACTGTCTTCAGCATGTTGTTGCTGAAAACAGATGCCTTCAGAAAATTATAGAACTTCAGGATACAGATTTTCCAGGCCCATTGACTCTAATCTTTATCCTTCAAAGATGTTCTTTAATTTGTTTCCCAGCAGCTAATAGAGTGGAAAGCCTGTTATCATCCTCATATAGGAAGATTTTACTACACTTTCCAAATACAAACCAGAAATATTTACTAATATTTATTCATGGAATTTTATCATGATCTATTAATAGACCTATAAGGTTGTTCTCAAGGGAGTTCTTTGTTTCTAGTGTATTTAAAACCTGCTTCTGATTAAGACATAATTTGTAGATGACTGAGCTGAGGGCATACAATAAACTCTTAATGGTTTTAATACATATTTTTGTCTAAACAGCTAAACAATTTTCACCCAGCTAGTCTCTAATTCCACCACCCCCTCCAGCCTTAGGAAACTGATTCTGTTAAAGTACTCTGTGCACATGTATGTTCTTGAAGCTTCAACATAATAACTAACCAATAAAACAAATATTATCATTTTACTGGTTATGAACCATAGTCTCTTAGTTTCTGAATGAAGTAGGATAATGATCATTTATGCCTAAGCACTCACTAACTTTCAGCATGGCATTTGAATGCAATTATCCATTGTAATGAATTACAAAATAATTGTCATGCTGGATGATGAGTATTTTCTGACACAAGAGGCATTATAATTATTAAACTGTAATAATTTACTGTTGTCACTAGGAAGCATTTAGCATATGTTTCCTAAATCAAAAACCTTATAATATGGATCTTGTTCTTTTTTGTAAGTGCCTTCTGGTTTCCAAAAAGTTGTGAAAAAACAGCATCAGACAAAAAGGGCAGTAAGCCAAGGGTTAGGAAATGCAGGTTTTGCTCCTCATTGTACCATCGACTTGCTATCAGAAATACCTGTATTTTTGAAAGAGACTCAGGAATGAATCAATTGAGTATACTGGTTGAATGTCCTTGAATGAATCTCCTGCAGAGATTTTTTTTCCTGTCTGCTCTCTTTGATTTTTTTCATTGCAGTGCCAAAACATGAGGTTGAGAACAACTGCAGCAGTGCAGTTAGATTTCTGTGAAATTGTCTCCTTTCATTAGAGGGCTTTGCATTGTTATTTATTTCCTTTTTTGAGAGAAAATCCAGGTGTGTTTAAGTAGTGAGCCTGCTTTAGGAAATAATTTAAAGCCTGACCATTGTTATCTTCTGGTATTCACATCCTCGTACAACTCTGGCTTGTTCTTTTTCTTTAGCATGTTGTGTTCTGTTGTGTACTACCATCATTACTGTAATGCTCCGACACTAGATTGAAAGGACGATCTCTTTGTAGAAGTCCCCTATCCCCCCACTGTTTTAAAATGAATGTTGACTGGGCAGTGCTTAATACTCTGTTCTGTTGGCAGCTATAGTTAGTTGCAGTTGTACTATTTTAGGTGCAGAGTTTCATCCACCTAATACGCATGAAACATTAGGCCAAATTACTTTAGAGGTCTGTTACTTAATATGTGTCAGACTTGATGCCTTGTGACAAACTAGCTGGCAGTGTATGTAGAAGCTCTGACTGATTATGTGATGATCACATACAACCCTCAGCTTTCCCTTTTGATTCTCTGGGTGTTTTTTCATCATTGATTTGTACTGTTATGTTGCTTCAGAACCTGCTTGATGATGTGGAAGAATTTCACGAGCGTGCTCAAGAAGCTATGATGGATGAGATCCCAGACTCTTCCAAGCTGCAGGAGTTGATAGACATGGGCTCTGGCCTTTATGTAGAACTTCCTGAACTGCCAAGGCTAAAGCAAGAACTGCAGCAAGCACGATGGCTGGATGAGGTGAGGTCCACCCTCTTGGATCCCCAGAGGGTCACCCTAGATGTGATGAAGAAGCTGATTGACTCAGGTGTGGGCTTGGCACCACACCATGCTGTAGAGAAAGCCATGGCTGAGCTGCAGGAGCTGCTTACAGTCTCTGAGAGGTGGGAGGAGAAGGCCAAGGTCTGCCTGCAGGCCAGGTGAGTGTTCCTTTGCAAACTGTTCTTATAGGTCACACGCTTCAGGGATTCTCAGTTTCTGTGGGGGAGTGTGGTGAAAAGTAGGGGTTTTGAAGCTGTAGTATTGTTTTTCACCTCCTAGCAGTTTGATTGCTTGAGTTGGTTTTGAGGTTGTTGATGAGTTGTAGAAGACCTGATTCCCTGTCATGTTCTGCAGTGGCAGGAGGTTGTGAATTGCTGCTGTCTTTGGTATTCATCCCCCTCAATAAAAACCACTGAGTATGCCACACAAGACAGCTTCCTCGATGTTAAGGAGTTCTGATGCTGTGCCCTTTTGAACTTGATTGTGCAAGTTGATTGCAAGAAAGCAATCAGCTTTCTCACCTGTCCTGTTACTTGGTAGCCGATAGCACCCTCCAGGAATAGAGCCATGGTATCCTACACTGTGGTGTAGTGATGAAGTTGCATCACTAGCCTGTCAAATTTATGTCTTTAGTTGACTGGCATTTTGGGAGAAGGCTGGAATTGGGTTTCTCTTACTCTAGGCCACGCCAAAGTATGATGGCTCTGGAGGGCATCGTGAATGAAGCAAAGAACATCCCTGCTTACTTGCCCAATGTGCTGGCACTGAAAGAAGCCTTGCAGCGGGCTAGAGACTGGACAACCAAAGTGGAGGCCATTCAGGTAGGGGTTACAGCAGGAACTGGAATCTTCTGCTTGCATCCTTTTATTTAGACATGTTCTTTATTCCTGACCCCTCTACCCACAAAGGTGACCTGAAGGGAAACCTTACTATAGCTGCTAAATGTGCTTACCGTAGCTTGTGTGCTTGAATTTATACTTCTTTTTATGCTGTTTCCCCATTGGCTATCCAATTTCTATTTCCCTTCCTTTTATGCATTTCATGGGGAATGTAAAAGCTGGCAAATTCATTATGATACAAATGTAACTCTCAAAGGACCTTACTTGATATTGAAACTGTTCTGCATACTGTCACTGGAAATGCTTAGCTGCTGTGGAAGATGTTCTGCTCACAGGTCTTAAGTTTTGGAGCTGTCTGTGGAAATGGGCAGGCAGTTGTTCGTTGTTTCTCCCCAAAATGGTGTAAGATTTAATGACACTGATGGCTGAAATTTTCTGTCTGAAACAGATGAAGTTACGACATTGTTAATTCAGTAGTCCCTCCTTCTATTGCTCTATCCACATAACTTGATTTAAAAGGGACCATGGCTTTGGTGTTATTTTTAAGGTGTTGACCTCCGGACTACAACTGCTATTCTTGTATCAAGTATTTGTTGGGAACTGAGGTGAGAATCCCAACTGATTTCACATCAGCCCCTGTACAACTCTCAGATATTGTAGCTTGCTGTTAAACAGACAGCATTTAAGACAACCATGTAGAAATGAAATGTTGTCTAACTCCATAACCCAGCTGGCCATGTCAGAATGGCTGTTAAAATAAAAGCTGTATGAGGTAGTTTTAAAACTTATCAGTAAGATTGAAACCCTGCCCTCCTTTCCTATGGAACTCTATTTTAGTCAGTTACAAAATAGTGTGTGGCTTGAAATTAAGCTGGCCACTGATGTAATGGAGAAATCATTGCCTTAGAAAAAATTGTTTTACCCCAGAACGGGAGCAACTATGCCTACCTGGAGCAACTGGAGAGCTTGTCTGCCAAAGGCCGCCCAATACCAGTGCGTCTTGATGCCCTGCCGCAGCTGGAGTCACAGGTGGCTGCAGCACGTGCCTGGAGAGAGCGCACGGGAAGGACCTTCCTGAAGAAGAACTCAAGCTACAGTCTGTTACAGGTGAGCAACTGGCACTTCTGTGTCAGCCTTCAGAAACTGATCTTTAATGGTGTGGAGGGAACAGCTGGTTCAATTACAGTAGATTACAGCCATCTCTGACAATAGAATACAATAAAAAACTTAGGCTGTTCTCAGGTGAAAAGCATGAAAAAGGCAAAAAGTCTATGTTTGGCTAGGCTTTTTTATGTATAGACAACCTCAGCTGTTACTTCTGAAGAAACAGATTAAAACTCCCCTCTTTGGGTGGGAAAGAAAAGGATTTCTCTTTCTGTGTAATTGTAGAAATGTAGGCCTGAAATGGGCATGGAAGCTGTCTTTAATTGATGAATGTTTTAATTTATTTCACTGCTTAAATTCTAAGAAAACAGATTAGTTATTTTATAAGATGTTTAACTATAAGAAAAATTAAGTCAGCTATTGTTTATTTCACTTCAATGAATGTAGTCACTGTCTTTGTTTTAATAAAAATCATTCATGGATTTGAAGATTTATCATGTCTGTTTGACAGGCTTCCCTTTTCTAGGGGAAACAATTCCAGTTCTTTCAACACTTTCTTGTAGGCTGTATTTTTCATAATCTTATCTTGTTGCTATTCTCTGCGGTTTGTCTTCCTTTAGTGTGATGTCGAAAACCAGACAGCATCCTCTCACTGTGGCTTCCCTAATGCCATGTGAGGTGCAATAATTACATCTCGTGTTTCAAAGGGGAAACTGCTGTTTAATGTTTCCCTATGGGTTCTGCCCCTATGGCAGCATCACACTGATTTCTGTTCAGTTTATGATGCACTCTAGGTCCAAATTTTTTTCTCTGTATTCTTCTGCCTAACTAGTTATTTAACGTGTTCTGGTTTTGCATTTGACTGTTTTCCTAAATGTATCAGTTTGAACTTTCCTATATTGAATTTAATTTGCTTGATTTTTACAACTAATCAAGCTTACTTAAAATTTAATTCTTATCCTTAGAAGTGCTTTGCAGCCTCTCCTATTTGATATTCAAAGGCTCATATCATATTTTTTAGTTTTGTTTTCAGCCAACAAATTGCTGATGTAAATATGAAGTCATGGCAGATCTTTAAGACTTCCAGTTGATGAAGGCACTTGAAGTGAATGTTAAACTACTGATAGCTAACTGCATACAGTATTCCAGTTAGCTTATGATAGTTTAATCTGAATAGATTTTGTATTAATCATGAAAACACAGTGGCTTTCAAGCTGACCTGCCGCATGCTGATCACATTCAGATTCCATCTGTATGAAATACTTATATCCTTTTCTGTTTATTTCTCTTCTTGCTAGCATTAATTGACAGATATCAAAGGTATTAGGCTGCTGAGTATTTCTTGCTTTCTGCTGACTGTTGTAATTCCTTTATTAGATATTCTCATATATGTCCCTGAAATCATAACATCATAGATTAGAACTTTTTTCTGTTCTTGTCACCCTTGGCTCTGACAGTGTAAATTTTCTTGGCGGTTACAGGTTCTGAGCCCTCGGACTGATATTGGTGTTTATGGGAGCAGTAAGAATAGGCGGAAGAGGGCAAAGGAGTTCATGGAAAAGGAAAAGGAGAAAGATCTTGACTTGGAATCCCTAAGTGAACTGGAGGATGGGCTGGAGGAGGCCAGGGACACTGCAGCGGTGGTAAGGAGCAATGAAAGATAGTGTCTCCTGATATGTGTGTTTAATTTGTCTCTAATCTGTGTAGAAATCTTATGGAAGAACTGATAAATGAATCTCACTGAAACAAATATAATATGATGTTTGACACAAGAATATAGTTCAGCTTTAATTGCAGTGAAAACAGAGGGAAGCATAGTTCAGAGTCTATGTGCTGTTATTTAATACATATTGGGCTATGTGTAAGACTTTAATGCTCTTGGGTTAAAAAGTGGCTGCTCATCTAATATTAACATTTATTGAAATACCATCAAAATAATGTGGAATGAGGCACAGCTCTAATTTAAACAGTACCAAGATGTATTTGGTTAGTTTGATTTTGAGGGCAGCCTGTAAGTGCTTGGTCATGGAAATTGGGCTGGTAGGAATGTTGTATCTGATTCCTCCTTGTTGGGAGATGCAGCTTATCAGAAGAATTTGTTGTCATCTGGCAGCTCTTTCTCTGGGAACAAAGAAAATATATGCAGGCTCATTAATGTGGATTATAGACAGTCTATTTTACCTTACTATGCTTTGTTATAGTTCCTGAAATGGGGACACTGAGGAAATGCAAGCTACTTCGAGGAGATACGTGGTCACTCATGCTCCTGGTGCTGAGTCAACATTGCAGCAATGCTCAGCTGCATTGTCTCAGTAGACAGATGGATGGAACTGATTCTGACTTCTTTCCTGGAGTCAAAACCTGTTCTTCTGGTGGCCTTATGACAGACTTAATTATGAACTTCAGAAACTTTGTAGATCTGGAGAAGGTTATCTAAAGTTTACATAGAATCTCTGTCAGAAGGACTTGGGGGAGTAATGAGTAATTGAGGAGGAAGTATTTTAGCTAAAGTTCTAATTAGATAACACAATTCCTAAATTTTGGGCTACTTTAACTAGGAAGAACTCTTGATATGTGGGGTTTTTTTTCTTGTTGCTAATAAAATGTAATCTCTCTTAGATGTCAAGGTCATGAACTGTTTTTTGTCTTTGTGGGGTAGGTGGCTATATTCAAGGAGCGGGAACAGAAGGAGATTGAAGCCATGCATGCTCTCAGGGCAGCTAACCTGGCCAAGATGACTATGGTGGATCGAATAGAAGAAGTCAAATTCTGTATCTGCCGCAAAACAGCTAGTGGATTCATGCTACAGTGTGAGCTGTGCAAAGACTGGTTTCATAGTGGCTGTGTGCCCCTTCCCAAAACAAGCTCTCAGAAGAAGGGCTCTAGCTGGCAAGCCAAAGAAGTAAAGTTTCTGTGTCCACTTTGCATGCGTTCTCGAAGGCCACGGCTTGAGACAATACTGTCTCTGCTAGTGTCTCTGCAGAAGCTGCCTGTACGGCTGCCGGAAGGGGAGGCATTGCAGTGCTTGACAGAACGTGCCATGAGTTGGCAGGACCGAGCGCGGCAGGCTTTGGCCACTGACGAGTTGTCATCTGCTTTGGCTAAGCTTTCTGTGCTCAGCCAGCGAATGGTGGAGCAGGCAGCACGGGAGAAAACAGAGAAAATAATCAGTGCAGAGCTACAGAAAGCAGCAGCTAACCCAGACCTGCAGGTAGGGGTGTGAATATCTTGCTCTTTACTGTGCTTGTCTTTCTTCAGTGTGTTGAAATGCCTTATCTTTCTTGGAGAAGCTTGGGGAGAGGGGAGGGCAGTTAAAAGCTGAGAATTAGACATATCAGAATTACTTCAGTGCTTCTCAGTCTCAGGCTATGGCAGGCTTCAGTCAGTTACATGCTGCTCCAGGAACAGGTCTGTCGCTTTATACTCATTGTTAATAGCAACCACTGAAGGTGCTTGTAAGAAACGTTGCTTCATATAGAACAGCTGGCTAAGGGCCTGAAGATGTGTAAAGCAGTGGCTACTTTGGTGTCCAAATTCCATTTCCCTCTTGACAGACTCAAAGGTCTCAATATTTATAATTTCTCATGGATTGTCATTCTTAGGCATTTGGTGTCTTGTTAGTACAGCAAGGATTACAGGCAAACACCGGTACTTTACAGCTGACCTCTTGAGACTGAAATCAGATGATGCTGTGGTGAACAAGTATGTACAACCACAGGTTATAATTTGGTAGCACTGAACAGCAGCATCTATATCTTTCTAGTCACTATTGTTCAAAAACATGGAAATAAAATCTAGTAGAACCTTTTCCTTGGATATTTCCCTATCTTTCTTTGCATCTTGCTGTGACTAGGCTTTTCTGTGGCGAAAAGAAGCACTGTTCCTTTTTTGTCAATAACTTTAGCTTTTTTTAATAGATTTTTCTGGAAATTTTATTGTTTCGTTCCCATATCCCATTTTTCTTTTAGGGACACTTGACTAGTTTCCAGCAATCAGCCTTTAATAGAGTGATAGGGAGTGTGTCCTCATCCCCACGGCAGACTTTGGATTATGATGATGAAGAGACAGATTCTGATGAAGACATCAGGGAGACGTATGGCTATGATATAAAGGTAAGTAATCCAATGTGGCTTGTCTGCATGGAATTAATCCAGAACACCTGTTTTTTATTAATTCAATTTATTTCAGAGTATTTTTTGTATCTTAAGCTATCTATGGACATTCTACCCTGGCTCCTGTTGCAGAAGAGGTACTTCCTGATTTTATCTGACTGTCTCAGTTCTGCGCTATTGGGAAGTTTTGTAATGTTTTTATTCAAAATTTCCAAATGTCCTGTTTAAGTTTCAGAAGGTGCTTTTTAGTGCTAAGGAAAAATACTCACTTAAGGGATTTGTATTTATAATACCATGGAGGATGAACATTGTCTTTATGCCCCATTCAGAGATATCATGAATCATAAATATGAGTTCAGTGTTTATATGGAGACCTCTTCAACAGTTTTTGCTACAGCAAAAAATAAGTCTTTGAAAACTGCATGCCCTATAAGAAGTTTCCTGATGCCGGAGCTTCTTGCACATTTTCATACCTTTCTCTTCACTCAGCCCTCGTATAATGTGTTGAGGTACATGTGTTCAATTTTGGATGTGTGGAAATATTCAGGACAGATGTCTGGATCATGTTGTAAAATTAGTGTCTGAATTCAGTTCAGAAATTGTAACTGCAGTTAAATTTTTAAAATATTTTAACTTGAGAAGAACTGTCATGAGAAAAGGCAATTGTAGAGATAGCCAGGTGCTTTCAATGTTATGTATTTCACTTCAGTACTTCTGAAATGTCTGTCTGTAGTGACAAAAGCGATGCCACTGTTTCTTCTTGCGCAGCGATTTCTTTTTAGCGATAGTGTCATATTTACCTTAAAAGATGTAACTTAAAAGACAGCGTGATCATATAAATTCTTCGAAGGCAGATTTTCTAGTTTATAAAGGGACAGCAAATTTTCCAGGTATGATTTGCCTCAATCTCCTATTCTAGTATTTTGTTTCTGAGCAGCTTTGTGCTAATACACACATTTGTCTTAGTCCCATGTGCAATGCCAACAAGAGTACATTGCAGTTGGGTGTTACGGCTTTTAATTAAATTTGTTTTTTATATAAGTTAATAACAATTTCCAAACTGTTCTTTGCATCAGGAGTCATAATAAGGCATTTCTGAAAGATGTGGCATTTTCTGAGGCTGTGGTAAAGCATATGTCAAGAAAGGGATCTTGACAGGATTTGAGGGTTTTGCAGGAGTGTAATTTCATTTGTCTAATGATTCTGTTGTTATGATTTCAGAATCTTTAACTTTTTGACTTCGATATTCATCACTATATGTAATTGTAAAAACCTAAAAGTAAAAATATGTAGAAGCAAAGCTGAGAGTGACCAAAAATGTCTTTTGTTAGGTCAACTAACATAGTTGGAATAGAAGACAGATTTTCAGGCAACCAAATTCTTCAGGTCTAAACTAGGAGCAACAAAGTTCAAAAGAAATAGCATGGTTGCTCAGAGTTTAATTATTTTTATGCTCTTTGCTTTCAAGGGTTGGAGGTTTTTTTCAGTTTATGATCTATAAACTTCTTCCAGTGGAGTGATGTGGGTTTTTTAAAAAAATATATAGATCATGATGAATCATGTATGAATTTGCTCCTAAGAACTTGCAGACCCTGTAGAAGTAATCCTTGGATCCCTAAGGGTCCATAGACTGTATTTTGAAAAACTCGGTCTCGAATATCTGAAGTACAACAGTGGTTACAAAAACAGATGTGAAAAGGCCTGTTTGATTATATTGTGCTTCTTTTAATTAGAACATGATTCTTGCCAGCAAATACTTCAGTATAAGTGCAATAGCTAGACTTGTTTTAAGATTTGTTCCGAGCAGACTGATTCACTGGTCAAATTTACTGTACATTTTCTTCACCTTTAATTGCTTTCATTTTTGTCTTGTGTTGTTTTCTGATTCCTTTGCACCTGTGTTGCCCACGGCCACCAAATGGTGGTAACTTTTTATTCATTTTTCTATTGGCCCTGAACTTTCTTTAATGTAGTATAATATGATACACAGAACAAGATATTTTACAAGATACAAACTTTACTATGTAGGGAGAAATATTTTCCTCTTTCTGAATATATTTATTCTACCTTTTCATCTGGGCAATTTAAATCTGAATTTACCACTTCTAGTTCTGTACTGAAATCATTAGTATGCACTTCCTTTTAAACATGTAACTGAAAGCCAGAGAGAGTTTACCATTCTTAAACTCCCTTTTTATCATGAAATGGCAGTGTCTGGGTGGTACAATTTCCTGAGTTGACCATTTTGGGACCCACACAGCTAATCTTCAGGTAAATATTGTCAATAACTGCTCTACAGCCTTTCTCTTCTTTTAAGACAGCTTCTTGGGTTTTATTGTTTTCTGAAAGATTTCAGTCTTACATGGCATGCTAAGTATGTTTAACCTGTTGGCCAGTTTTCATTGCAGATGTGAAGGGGTAGCTAAGTTCTGGAAGATGCTGTGGAAATAGACAGCTGGTTGAGGAAATTATCCTTATTAATTTCACGTGCAGGGGTGAATAAGGGGAGGGACAAGTTAGTACTACGAGGCATCAGGGAATCTACTCAAACGGGCTTGTGCCTTCTCTAGATTCTCTGCCTGATGTAATGCAATGTCAAACAAATCTTCTCCCACTGTTAAAATATTCCTAATCTCTCTTCTCCTAACGGATCTACCTGCACATGAAGGCATGCGTCCCATTTCAGACTGTGGTGTATCTAAAATGTCAAGCATCCATCCTACACAATGCATTGAGTGTATTGAGGTCTCACACAATGCATAGAGTTGAGTGCAAGCCAATGCTATTGCTATTCTGTTAATGGAAATATTTACAAGAGTCTCAAGTATTACAGCTCTTTTCAGTGTTTGGTCCTATCTTAAAATGGTTCAAGACTGCCATGGAAGTCCTAATCTCAGGGCAACGTTTCATTGTCTGCCATTATGTTGATGTTTTGCTGTGCTGGAACACCCTGTTTTTTCCTCACCTGTAAGATCTTCAATTGTTTCCTTCTGTAGTAACTGTTATTTGCTTGGCATAGCTCTGCTTTACTGAAAATGCCAGTCTTTATGGTCTTGCAGTCAAATTTTTCAAGCAAAACCAAAAAAGAGTAGGCTAAGAGTAAGCCTCTGCCTTGTGTTCACTTCTGAAGACTGTACTTGAGGGACTGCTGAGTGAGGAAACTTTTCAGGTGTTTCTCATGCACTAACTATAAATCTGTTGACCTATCTCTGTAGTTGCTGTGTTCATCCACTGTTTAAGTAGGGTTGTAACTTGTACCTTTTGCATACGGTCTTGGTGTTTCTGGTGGGGTGCTTCAAAGTAGGGTTTTAGGAACAGCAGACTGGTCAGTGTTGGTAGAATTTACTTTGAAGTAGGTATTTTCTGGATCCAGATTTTGCATGTTTTCTTTGGGTCTTTTTCAGGACAATGCCAGTGTAAAATCTTCTAGCAGCTTGGAGCCCAATTTGTTTTGTGATGAGGAAATCCCCATTAAATCAGAAGAAGTGGTGACACACATGTGGACTGCTCCCTCATTCTGTGCCGAACACGCATATTCATCTGCTTCTAAAAGCTGCTCTCAAGGTATTTGCCTTTGTATACATTGAGATAAAATTGAACAGGTATCTGGGATGAGCAGTCAGTAAGGAGAGGAACTGCTGTTACCTGTGCTAGTTGCAGAGGATATGTTGTCTGTAAGAAGGTACAGTAGAGTTACGTGGCATGGTTTCCTGATGTCAGTGGACATCAGGAACATAGTGTCAATGGTTTTTGCTTGTGATTGTCTCCCTCCTTAGATTGTTGTTGTAAACAGTATGTAATTTCTTTTGGTTTTGATCTCTTCCATTTATCCTTCTATGACTTACCTCCTGTCTGAAAGGTTCTAGCACTCCAAGGAAGCAGCCTCGCAAGAGTCCACTGGTACCACGCAGTTTGGAGCCCCCTGTATTAGAGCTGTCACCTGGAGCGAAAGCTCAGCTAGAAGATCTAATGATGGTAGGAGATCTACTAGAGGTATCACTGGATGAGACTCAGCACATCTGGCGGATTTTGCAGGCTACTCACCCACCCTCTGAGGACAGGTTCCTTCATGTCATGGAGGTACGGAACTTGAAGAAATATTCTGGTATGGAGAAAAAAAAAACCTCCACCACATTTTTTTGGTGTTTTTTTAAAAAAAGACAATCTTGGGTACTTGAGTGCTTAGTTACTTGACACATTTGGATTTCAGCCAGGGAGTAGTAGATTCCAGAAAATAACAGAATAAGAGATCTAAAAATTCAGTTCTCGATTACTTATGCTGTAGCACTGTCCTCCACGATTAACCATATTTAGAACAGTTTTCTCAGGCAGTTCCAAATGCAAAACTTACTTTAAAAAGTATAATGTTAGGGAAGGGAAACACTGTTCTTGATTATGCTTGGAATCAGAACTGATCTGCAAAAGAATTACAAGAAACATGTAGGAAGATGGAAGGTCTACACTTAGCTTGTGTAACTTGATATAAGCTCTTGTGTTGAAGAGCTGTACTGAAACCCATCCTTTATCATTTGTCAGCTCAAGTTAGGGGTTGGTTTGACCATGTGTAGTTATGGAGTATATGATTGCTCTTTGGGTGACTGAATGGCATAGGAAATATATCGAAAAGGCTTCTTTCTTGACTTTTTGGTAGTATACAGTAATAGAAGATGGAAGGTTACATGCTGTGAAGAGTGAGGTTAGATGAGCATATTAATCAGTTGTCTCATTTTCTGAGTGCCATCCATATACAATGGATAAGTCAAAACGTTGCCAAACTGCCATCCTTTAGGACAGTAGTATAAAGCAGACCCTGTGTCCAAAGAAATACTGCTTTACCATGTTTTGATCCAAGTACTTCATAAGCTTTATGTTCTTTTAATGTAATGGCTTTGGCATATAATTGATTGAAGAACAGTTTGAATGCCACCAAATAGCAATTTATAAATAGTATGCCAGACTGTTACATTAATAGCTAAGCACAGCTCTTGAGGGGGTGTGGGGGGGAGGGTGGTGGTAATAAGAGAGTGTATGTCTGTTACATTTTCTGGTTAAACCTTGTGAATACTTGTTTGATGAGAACTACTCATTTTGAATTTAATACCTTTCTATGTCTATTTATATGCAAAACAGGTAGACTTTTGTAAAATAATCTTTAGAGAATTTGTTTTTGGGTAGAGTAGCCATACTAAGCAATGTACAGTAAACAGTCTTTTACTGGCTTATAGTATGTCCTTAATCTAGTAGTGATTATTAAGGTTAAAATATACAGCTGGATTAACTGAAATTGAGTCAATCCTGTTTGTACAAAGGAGCTATACATGTGAATTTTTCAGATATAAATAGGACTTGTCACTGTGAATGCTACCTGCAGTGACAGAGTTTGCCAATTTTAAGCCTCACTTATGATCTGAATCTGCTATTTAAGATTTGTTAATGACACCAGAATATTTACAATGTGTGCTAGTTTGGAAGCTATTCAAATAATGGATCTGTTACTTTCTCCTCTTGCTAGAGTTGATGATACATTTTAAGAATTTACCAACTGGTTTTTCTTAATCTCCAGAGTAGCAATTGCTTTCTCTCAAAAATAATTACAAGCAAGACTGACCTAGGATGAAAAATAAGAGCGAGCATCTAACAAATGATTAATCTTCTCAACTTTTATTAAAAAGCAATGTGAGAAGGGAGTTGTAATTATTGCTATTCTGCCTTCTTACCCTTGCTGCTGATTTACTTTTTGCACTGGACATTTTTGATTCATTGTACTTTGACACAGTTGATACCACTTTTTTTTTTCTAATATTGTGAAAATGAAGTTGAGCCCCTTTTTATTTAGAATTAGTAACAGTATGTTGTTGAATAGGTTTCTTCATACCATGTCAGGGTAATGGTGGAGGTAGGTACATCTCTTAAAGCACAGGTTTACCATATATGGAAATTTGCATTTGAAAAAAATAATCTCTCTTCACCCTTTCTGTGAAGGATGACAGCATGGATGAGAAACCACTGAAAATGAGAGGGAGAGACTCTTCTGAGAGGAAACGGAAACGAAAGCTGGAGAGAGCAGAGCAGTTCTTTGGAGATATGAAGCAAAAATCTAAAGAGCTGAAAAAACTGGAAAAACCCAAGAAGAAGAAGCTGAAACTCACCATAGATAAGACAAAGGAGCTAAACAAGCTGGCAAAGAAACTGGCTAAGGAAGAGGAGCGGAAGAAGAAGCGAGAGAAAGCAGTTGTCACAAAGGTGGAACTAGCAAAGGAGAGCACAGAAAAAAAAAGAGAGAAGAAGGTTCTAGATATTCCTTCTAAGTATGACTGGTCAGGAGCAGAAGAGTCAGATGATGAGAATGCTGTATGTGCTGCACAAAACTGCCAGAGGCCCTGCAAGGACAAAGTGAGTTTTTGCTTAGTTCTGTCATAGGCAACTCCATGTCAAGTCAAAAACCCCAGTGTAATTTAATAATTAGGTTGAAAAGGATGAGCAACAAAAGCGATATGACTGGAAATGCGAGAGAATGGAGTAGTAGTTGAGTAGGTACACAGATGTAGTAGATAAAACTATACAACTTTCTTATTCTCTTAGATACTTTAAAACAGGAGAAGATGATGGAAAATTACAGTCTAGGAAAGGTACTCTGTCTTGGTTGGGAAGTTTAACCTCTTCAACCTGTGTAATTTTTTGCTGGCTATGTGCAACACGCATTGTCTGATTCAAAGGATTAATTCTTTGACTTGGCTAGAAATGTTCCTTACTTCAGTGTGTTTCTGAGCAGAAGTGGGATGTGTGATATTCCTAAATGAAGTAAATCTTCCATATTTCTTGCGTACAGTCTGTGAACAGTGATGCTGCAGGCTGGGGGATCTACAAACTGCAGTGTTTCACTTTTCTTGTTGGAGATAGTGATTTTAGACCTGGCTGGATTATTACAAAAGAAACTTGATCTGCCTGCCTCTATGGTACTGCCTGTTCTGATTGTCAGCTTTTAACACTGACTAATTGATGATCAAAAAATGTTTTTTTCGGAATTTTTTTTCTGCTTTTTAGAAGGAAGAAAACTCACGCCCCGTAATAACTGTGGGATTGACACTATACTGAACTGGCTTGCACAAGAGAGAGTAGGAACAAATACAAATATCAAGAACTTATTTCTTGTTTCACAAAATTGAAACATGGAGTTCAAGTGTTTATTTCAACACTTAAAAAGACCAGTTAAAAGACTAGTTTTGAAGTTAAATTTAAAATTAGACTGAGGTTAGAAATTACACTCAAATCACTCAAAAGATGATACAGTCTTTGTACCACTGTTCTCTGTACTTCACAGATGATGATTAGCTTACATTAGTACATTTTTACAGAAATTGAGATTGCAAGAGGTAGGGGAGTGCCTTAAAGTTCATATTATAAAGAAGGTTGTACTAAATTGGTCAAACTTCCATAAATTAAACTGAGTAAAATTCCTGATTGTATTATCAAAGCTTTTAATCGAATGACTCTTTCCATAAGGTTGGACATGTTTTTGTACATTCAACAGGTGAATGCCGTACAAGTGAAAAATGGTAGATACAGGAATATAATGGCTGAAGCTGTACCTGTTAAGTGTCTGTTACTAGTCACTTATAAAAATTTGTTCAGGAATAGTTTTCCTACAAACTAACATAAAATCTTGAGCAGATAATGTTTCTTCATTTTAGATAGATTGCCATTACTGTTATTTTTCAAATACATTTTCCTTTTCACATTCATTTGTAAAGTGAAAACAGAACTACAGCAGTAACAGTTTTTATAGCTGTACCAGTGCATGCCATTAAAATTAAGAATCTGTGTTCCTTATCCTGCAGATCTCAGTTTCTGCCCACTGACTCAAATTAACATGTACTTTTACTTGGGAATTACACAAATCTAATAATTAATCTTTTTTCCCTTCCTAAGTTTTAATTTACTTTTTATGCCTTTTCCTAATTGTTTTATAGCAAGTTCAGCTCAAAGCTTGGAATATTTTAGCTTAAATGTTCTTACTCTTTGGTGTTACAGTTTGTGTGCATTTTTTGGCATTTGATGGGCAGCAGCATACCGAATATCTAGCTGGTAGAAACGTATTAAAGCTGCTGATGTCATGTGGCTGGTTTTTAGCCAAAAGCTGTAATCAAGTGTTTCTGTTTGCTGTAACTTTTAAGTTGCAGAAGCTACCGTTTGATAATGCAGTCTAAGGGGATATGTATAATTTAGGATGTGTATTTGTAGACTCTCATCTCTACTGGAGTAACTGTCCCTGAGCACGCTCCTATTTTTAAATGTGTTTAAGCATACCTGTCTTTCATTTGAGGAGGACTGAGTGTCACTTTCCTTAGAAGTAGTAGTAGTAGTGTGTATGTCTGCATTGTGATGGTCTAAGGATGCAAGAGGGGCAAGATTTGTTGGAAGAGTGTTATTTTTTATTAAATTGAAGCAGCTTGTTGAAACAAGCTCTATAGGGCATTAATTTGTGCCCCAAACCTTTTTTGTTCTAGGTATATCAGGTGGGTTTAATGGAAGGTATGTTCTTCATAAAACCATGCCCATCTCTCTTTCCTTGTAATGTGCTATGTGTTGCTGATCTGATCTCTTGCAGGTAGACTGGGTGCAGTGCGATGGTGGCTGCGATGAGTGGTTTCATCAAATTTGTGTTGGTGTCTCTCCAGAAATGGCTGAGAATGAGGATTACATCTGCATAAACTGTGCAAAGAAGCCAATGCAGGGACCAAGTAGCCCTGCTCATGCACCACCACCTCCTTTCTTATTGAGCTACAAACTACCAATGGAAGATCTTAAGGAGACAAGTTAGCAACTACTTGATGCCTGGAACTTGTTGGGAAATGGACCACTGAAACCCTACTGAAAGAGAGGGTTTGAAGCTAATGTAGCCACTGAGCTTCAATTCCAAGGATGTACAGACCTGCAGCAGAGTTGGTCCCTTCCTTACAGCTGGCTTCCTTCATACAATGGGGGCATCAAGGCACAGTGGTACCGACTCATCTATGCAGACACCGCCTGATAGGAGCTCCAGCCAGTGTTTTTTGACTTGAGTATTTCCATCTTTGAGTGTGGCTGTTGCTCTTAAGAGACTGAGCAAAACTGAGGCTGTTAGATCAGACACTTCAGGGTGTTAGAAGTACACGTTGGCAGTGGAGCTGGCCTGGGTATGCTGGGTGGCATAGGCTGGAGCTTTTAGGCCTACCAGGTTACCCAAAGGAGGTGACTTTGGAAGTTATCTTTTGCATTCCCATGCTAATCCATTGAGTAGGGCAATGTCTTGGGAGAGTTAAGTTGCCTCCATATCCAGGCAGCTAACACTACACTATAAGGATGGGAGCAAGTGGATGAATTTCTTTTAATTTCTCTTTTGTAGCGAAAGGGCAGAGGAGCTCATGATCTCAGAAATCAGTAAAGGTTCCGTTTACCAAAAAAGAGACCCAACTCTACTCCACTAGGCAAATTTTTTCCTTAGTGAGGAACAGCTGATCTTCCTGTCCTGAAGGAGGGCCAGAAAACATTGATGGAGATGTCTAGCTAGACCAGAGCTTGGGAAAAGCAGAGTGCTTCCCTTTCCACAGGGGTGCCCTCTCCTGTTCTAGGCTTTGCTTAGAGTTCTGCACTCCTGCACACTAAAGTTGTCTCATGCAGGATGGAGCTGGCACCCAGGATGGAGGTACAGCACCCAGGGCACCAGCTTCTGTGATCCGTACCCGGGGATGGGAAGGAAAGAAGACAGCCCACTTACCTCAGAGGTTACACTGACATGTGCTTCTGTGAAAAGTTTCACTCACAACTATTTCCAGTATCACCAGGCTACGGGCATGGCCTCAAGCGATACCAGCAAGCAGTCTGCAGATACTGTTCGCAGTGCAAATCCCCCTCCCTGCTGGCTTTGCTGGATGTGTACCAGTGTACAATCAGCAACAGTTCTTGTTTGAAGTTGCCCTTGGCTTTGCCAGAGGACCAGAGGGCTTGGGGTCATCCTGGGTGACAGTTGTTTTAGTAAATCCATTTTTAAAGAAGGACTTGTTTTTACTTTTTTCTAAATGTCTCAGACTACTGACTTGTTCTATAAATAGATTATTTTTCTTTGATTTTTTTATACTTACCACTGTTAACCAGCAGCACAGACAGAGGTTCACAAAGCAAAAACCTGCCCGTGGGCTTGGGTTTTTTTACTCCATTCCTTCCTTGTAGTACAAGGAATTAGCAGTTACCTTCCCCATTCTAGCCTGACCAGCTGCCTGTGTTTAAATAGGTAAATACATTTCATGTGCTACCTTTGTGTTTGGGTTTGTTCCTATTAGTGGGGCATCTGGGCCTTAACGACTCCAGTGGGTGCTGGCTTTGTATATGTGAATGTCTGAAGCCAGCCACTGGGCTGTCTTGTCCCCCTCTCCACTCGCTCCCTATTGTGTTTCCATTCTTCTGCAGTTCTAGGAGTGTTGTAAGTAGTGTCCAGTCTTACTAGGAGCTGGATTGGGATTTAAAGAAACATTGACAAAAACAAAAGTGTTCTGTCTTGACTGTTCTGTGTCCCTTCTCTTGTTCTCTAATATTTGGAAGTTTATTTATCTGGCAGAATTATCCATCCAAAAGAAAAATTCAGCTCAGGTAGACAAACTTGATCAGTTTGTTTTATTTGTGCCTGCTACCTGGCAAGAGGAAGATGTGCAAAAGAAAAAGAACTAAAATGGAGGGCAGAAGATAGAGGGTCTTGGGAGCTTTTGAGGGCAAATTGGGCACAGACTTATAGTTCCTGCTCCTTAAAGACTAGCGTGGTGTTGAAAGCATAAGCAAGCAGTGGTTAAGCATGTGGCTGAACGGGCACCCTAGCAAACTTAAGAGTATTATTTGTTTACTTATTTATGAAGGAGTCTATGCTATAGCTGGACACCCTCTTTTTGCCTCCAGTTACATTTTTTCTTCTCAATGTATGCTTAGTTTTGGTAAACTGGTTTAAGCAGATGTTACTTTCCTTCAAGCTTTAACTGATGGTACTACATAAATGTTTCCCTATATGGAGTGGATAGACTATCTGTCACAGATGTTTAATCGTTCCAGAAGTAGACTAGTACAAGATTTCTTAAAGAATCCCAGTGTTCTGTATTCTTTTCTGCCTCCTAGAATCCGTGACACAACAGGGAAAATATGGTTAGCATATCCTGTTAGCCACTGAGCATATCCTCTTAACCATTCCTACATTCTCTGTCGCGATAAAAGTCATTGTTATGTGTAATTACCATCAACTGGAAAAGAGATCTTTCAGTAAATCTGCATTGAATGTTCCTGTTTCTCTGAGTAGGTGGTGTGGTGGAGAATGTTAACAGTAGCAATAGTTACAACAAGAAGGAAACAAACAGCTATAAGATGCAATGTTCAATCATTCTGCTTGTAATGAGCATAGAAAAGAGTAAACAACAGAAAGAAACGTGCAAATAATGGTCAAAAGGTCACATTTTTAGTAGCTGTTTTTCATATCACATGGAGAGGCTTTTTATTAGACTGTCGAAAGGAGGTTGCCACACTTTTTCTAGTTATGTATGTCTCATCAATGCTTTCGGGTAAGGTGTTCATAAACCGAAGACCATTATTAGCGTTACATCTTATTGTTTAAGCTTATTTTTTAAGAGCATAATTCCTTTCAAAGGATTGCTGATAGTATGAACTTACGAATAAATGTTAACTTTTGGAAAAATCTGTAGATATGTAGTTAGTAGTTGAAAAAACTTAAGGCTACAGCTGTCGTGTTGTCTCCAGACCTTAAGGGTTTTGTTATAAAAAAAATTGTTATAAAAATATATGCAAAGAAGTAAGCCAAAGTTAAGGAAGTAATTTTCTTACAGGTCTGCTACAGCTGTAGGAAATCTCTCTCATGCTTTGCAGACAAAATCTCAGTACACACAAAATCTTGATGCATGTGTATCTAGAAAGGTACATGTCTTAACGTTGTGGTCTAATCCCAGACAGCAACTAAGCACCACACAGTTGCTTGCTCAATTCCCTGACCCCCACCCCCCCACCCCCACCCCAGCAGGACTGGGGGAAGAGAATTGAAAGGGTGAAAGTGAAAAAGCTGTGGGTTGAGATAAGAATAATTTAATAATTGAAATAAAATCAAATAATAAGTTAAAAGGAAAAATAATGGAGAGAAATAAAACTCAAGAAAGAGAAGTGATGCAAGTGAAAACAATTGCTCACCACCAACTGATTGATGCTGAGCCAGTTCCTGAGCAACGGTCCCTCGCCAACCTTCCCTTTACTGCTGAGCATGACGTCATATGGTATGAAATATCCCTGTGGTCAGTTGGGGTTAGCTGTCCCAGCTGTGTCCCTTCCCAGCTTCTTGTGTACCCCCAGCCTCTTTGCTGGCAGGGAGGTGTGAGAAGCAGAAAAGGCCTTAACTCAGTGTAAGCACTGCTCAGCAACAACGAAAACATCTCTGTATTATCAACACTGTTTCCAGCACAAATCCAAAACGTAGCCCCATGCTAGCTACTATGAAGAAAATTAACTTTATCCCAGCCAAAGCCAGCACATACGTTTCCACAAAGGATACTAGCTGCTGTTCATGTTATTTCTCTTCGTGTGTCTCACACAAAAGATCAAAGTGTCCTGAGCTGTTGGGAGGAACCAAAAATGGTGAGGACTTAACGTTGTATCTCTTATCCAAACCATGAGGTTTCAAGCTTTTTAAGAACCAGGGCCTGGAATTTATGCTTTACTTGCATAAAGATAAACGGCACTGCTGAACTTAAGTAATACTACTTTTAAGATTTATGCTTTTGACAGATCACCTGGACCTGAATGTTTGTGCAGTCCGGACTATTTGATAATGAGGGCTTAAGGTAAAATTGATGATAATATGAAAGTTATCGTAAGGGACTGGAATATAGTGACACACCATCAGATAACAGATGTCTGTGTGTTTTGTTAGCCATACTGCGAAGCTTGCATTAATCTTTTCAGGTTTTAGAATCGTAGAGTAATTTAGGTTGGGGACACTTCTGGAGATCATCTAGGTCAACCTCCTGGCCAAAGCAGGGCTGACATTGAAAGTAGGGCAAATTTTTCAGGGCTATGTCCGTTCAAGTTTTGAGTATTTCGAGGGATGGGCATTCGACAACCTCTCTGGCTTCCTGTTCTGGTTTTGTAGCATCCTCAGTGCAAACTTTTGTCTAACATACAGTCTGGGATTCACCTGCTGTAGCTTGCCTGTTGAAGAGTCCGGCTCCATGTTTTCTGTAACCATTCATGAGGTGGTTGAAGACTGCAGGTCCTGCAGCCTTAATTTCCAAGCTGAACAAACCCAACTCAGCCTTCCTTTGAGCCATGTGAGCTGCAGCCTTCTAACAATCTTGGTGGTCCTCAGCTGGACTTGTTGCCGGTTTGTCAATGTCTCTTTTTGTACTGAGGAGCCCAAAACTGGGTATGTTACTCCAGATACAGCTTGCAAGTGTTGAATACAGGGGAAAAATAACTTCCTTTAACCTGCTGGCCATGCTTTACTATGCAGCCTGGTACAGGGTTGGCCTTTATAGCTGCAGGGGAGTGTGTCCACTGTTAGCCCCAGGTCCCTTGCTTTATTATTTCTCAAGTCGAGGACTGATGAACTTAAATTTTCTATCAGCACATCACTCCAGCCAGTCAAGATCCAACTGAATGGGAGCCCTCTCCCATTTTTTGGGTTATCCCCCCCCCTGGTGTCATCTGCAAACTTGATGAGGGTGTGCTCTATCCCATTACCCGTGTGGGTAAGATAGAAAACAGTATAGTCTCCAGTACCAACCCCTGAGGTGCTCCACTTGCAGCTGGCCACCTCCTAGATCTGAGCATAGCATTCTACCCTGTTTTTCACCCCCATTGTAGGTTGTCCGTCCCTTCCATAAGTGTTTTTTTTTGCTGCAAGTCAGGGTAAACAACCACTGCTCTCTCCCTCATCCATAGGACTCGTCACAGAAGGCAACCAGATTGAGCTAGCACTGTAGTGGTGACTGTTACCTGTCATTTTATCCCTCATGGGCCTGGATGTGGCTTTAAGGAGGATTTGTTCTGTAATCTTCCCAGGCACCGGAGTGAGGCTAGCTGCCCTGTAGTTGCCTGTATCCTCCTCCTTTTCTCCTCTTCATTGAATGGGCATGAAGTGCAGAAGGGTTCATCACAATCCATCAGGAAAATGATCTCCCATACAGACATTTTCCTAGGTTTTCCTAGGCTTTGTTCATCATTGTGGCATACAAGATTCGAAGGAAAAAAACAACCTATTTGAATTGCTGTTTGTAAGATGCATGGAAAACTAAATGGCAGAACTGAGCTGCTTCAGGTGCTGCTCGTACCTAAACTCCGTGTGGGCTAGTGAGCAGTTATGTCAGTCCCATACATCTAGATACAAGTCCAGGCTGGTCTGGTTGAAGTCAATATTATTGCTGCGTGGTCCTTTTGTATACAGTTCTTCTGGAAGAAAAGCTTAATATGAATGAGCATCAATGGGGGCATCTGATCTCAGAGAAATGAAGCAGGCTACAGCCTTGTCCATTCAACAGTAGGCTTTTTACTAGGCACCTTTCCAAGGGTAGCTATTACCTTTATTTTGTGGTGTTCTAATAACTGTTATTAGAATAAGCGCAACACAGAGTTGCAGCAAAGTAAAGCAAAAACTGTTCAGATATTCATCAGTTGCTTATCAGACATGCCTTGCTGTCATTCCAGGTACATGTTGCATACCTTTGAAAATAATGACCGATTCAAAGAACTGTTGCACATTAACAGTCATTTTGTATGTTGGAATTGAAAGATTTTAAAAGGGAGGGAAAAGTTTCTTAAAATCATTCTTCCTCAAATCACTGTTAATGTCCCTGTAAGAAGTTGAGAACTGTGGTCTGCTAAAAGCAAGACTTGAGTCTTCCTTGAGTTAGATGAAAATTAAAAGCAGGGAACTCCTTCAAATCCTCTCCAGCTGTGGTCACTAAGAATGTGTTTGGTCAGCCTGCCTGAACCAAACAGGAACTCTGCTTGGAGCACCAAGTCAGCGGGGAGATGCAATAAATCCAGCCGTTATCAAAATTCTAGCCACGCTGACTTTGGGAGGGTGATAAAAGGCATGGGACAGCTGGGAACTGCACAGCAAGAGATTGAGAGCATTGAGCCTTGCGTAATGAAATGGCTTGGTAGAAATGCATGTTCAGTTGCAAGGTAAAGGCAATGAAAGTAGCAAGGATTTATTGAAAAGAAAAATATTTGTAAGGACAAATGCTCTGAATGCCTTTGAAAGAAAAGCCCTGCTGCTGTGAATAATTTCATTTCTAGGTGGGGCATTGTATCTAAATTGAAACCTTTTCAGAAGCTGATTCTTGGCAGTCTGTGTATCACCCCTTACTTCCCCAAAAAATCATTTAAAGCCAAGTGCCTGAGGTAACTGCTGTGGGTATTAATACCAGAGGAGAGCAGCCATTTCTGAACACGCAGGCCCTGAGACAGCTGATGTCACTAGCCAGCCTGGCATCTGCTTTTCATGGATGAGTGATGTCCCAGGTGGAACTACTGCAGCCGTTTCCAGGTTGATGCAGTCCCTGCTCCATCTTGCAGCAACTCAAGTCACCTGCCAGGCACTGGGCACACTGCTTTGCTTTCCTCCCCAGAGAAATAAGGTGTTTGTTTGCTGTTGTACGATAATAGCAATGGACCCTACACAAATCCAACTTAGGAGTTTGAGAAACAGCTCAGATTTTAGTGGGATGTGAGATGAGTAGCATATTCTGTTTATTTCTCTCAGCTAATGGTTTAACCATTTTCCCTTTATACAGCTGGAAATTTAGCTAGCCAGGTCTTATGTGCAATGGCAATGGCATTATCAGAGTGAAATACTGTAAAGACCAAAATCTAGACATTATCGGTGTATTGGTAGCACTGCATCCCCTTATTTCCTTGCTAGCTTTCCTGATACTCTCTTAGAAGGGGAGGCAGGAGATAGATGCCTTAGTTTTGCCTAGAAGCATTGCCACACATCAGTGTGTGAGAACACTTGGTAAAGAAGCTGTGGAATCATTTGGTAGCAACCCTATCTATTACTGATGAACCTCCAGATGAGTGTGTGGTACTTCTGTTCTTCAGCTCTTGCTAGATGGTGGTGATCTACTGGTGCAGCTGCAAACCATTATCCAGGTTTGTATCCATACTGGTAAGGTTTAAAGACAGCTGGGTGGCTTGTTTTCTGGGCGTTGCCTCACACCATGGCCTTTTCTGTGGTTTTTAACCATGATTGGCAGATCATCAGTCCTGGCTACTCTTTTTCACAGTTACTGTTGTATGGAAGGAGACCATGGAGCAGGAGGGAAACCAAAGTCTTTGCCCTGAGGTGTGGACAGACTTCTCTGGTAATCAACATGTGTCTGGAGTGCCCACTGAATGTGAAGGAGGGAAGAAGCTGACATGGTCCAGCACTGATGCTCTAATCCCTGCACTGTCACTCATTGTGTCTGCAGGGGATGTAGGTGCAGAAGAAAGTGGATAAATGGTTTTCAGAAGAGTTGAGGAGTTCAGGAGAGTGCTTCCCACTCTCCCACTGGAGATGGCCTTTCCTATCTCCAGTATTTTTGTAAGCTGCATTTGTTAGAAGGGAATGGATGACATTGGGTAGTAAAGATGCAACACAGTGGCGGCCGGTCACAAGCGGTGTTCCCCAG
>NW_010539889.1:0-2787 GCF_000687285.1 Phaethon lepturus
CGCGTCCTCAGCCCCGTGGAAGAGGCTCTTCCAGAGGCCTGTGGAGATGGCCGAGAGATGTTTGCCCGTTCAGTCCGGGCTGGCACTGAAATGGTCAGTTAGTATGCAACTGGGTAGTCTGAAAATACCTTTTTTTAAAAAAGTTTCTATTCCTGATTACCCCTGAAATCTTAAGCCTCTCGCTTCAGGTCTCTCTATAATTCCCAACGTTTTTATGCTTTGCTGTGTACCAAGTTTCCAGGCAGGAGTATGGTGACATTCCCTCCACTTCTCTAGCTAGCGAGCCCTTACTCAGCGGTGGCAGAGATGCCGTGCCAGGCTAAGGCTCCCTTTGGCGATACGCTGCTGCCCTTCTATTGGTGTGCAGCCCCCAAAAGGTATGGTTCCTCACCTTCCACCTCCAGGCTTGTGTTTGGTGGTAACAGCCCTTCTCTGACCCCCGTGGGAATTATACTGGTTTTGCTGATAGGATTGGGACAGGGCTTTTTTTCATATTGGTTCCCTGGCATGGCCCACCCTGCAGACAAGCAGGTGTAGACAGGTGGTGCAGGAGAGCTCACAAGGGGTGGAGGGCACCGAGGCAGCATTTTCTGGAAGCAGTTGGGCATTGCGTTTTCACTAGCTATGTTGTCAAGGCACACCTTGGAATAGAAGAGCTAAAAAGCTGCTAGTGCCACAGTCCTGGGGTAGGAGCATTCAGTCTGCACCTCAGATGTTGCAGCTTTCAGATCAGTATGTTCAGGTGGGCAAAACTGGGGTTGTTTCACCTTAATATGCTGTCTGACTATGTCGTTTAGGAAATGATTCACAGATTGGCTGTCCCTGTCTCCAGTGTGGAGCCTTTGTTGCAGAGGCAGGGGAAAAGTGTAGGATCGGTAACTTTTTTCAAGTTTAACCTGTCGCTGCATGTGTGCCGCAGCAGTAGGAAGCAGTACCTGACACATACTGTTGCTTGTGCAAGAAGAGTTCCTGTGACCCGTGAGCTGCGGTAGCATGCATCCGGTACCCGCGTGCTCTCACACTGCGGCCACGCTTGGTACAGCGGCTCTTGCACGTGTGCCTGCTGGCGCTTGCCAATCGGGCAGGATGTCCTGGGGTTGTCTCCTCTTTTGTGTAGGTCCTGACTGTGTGTTTGTTTAACCAGTGGAATCTTTTTTTATATTTGGGTCTGCACTATGTTAAATCTGTAAAACGCCTGAAGTGATTGTGACCTCTCTTAGTGCAGCATGTCTGATACTGACATTTGTGTTGGTGTGTAGCTGCTGGATTAATTAATTGATTGGATAAAGTGATAACGTTAGCTCACATTTCTTGACCACTCTGAAGACTTAGTTTATGATTTTAGGTACCATCTTTGATCTAAGGTGCAATTCCTTTTCTTCCTTGTCCAAATGACTTGAAAGCATTGGTGGGCAGGAGTTCTTCAACTTCTGGTAATACGTTACATTTTTGTATTCTGTGATCACTTGAAGCTTATATATGCTGCTTTTAATGAACCCCTCCATCATTGATGTTCAGAACTTGCTTACTTGGAGAGGAAGGAATAATGATCTAGGATTAGACACTGGCATTTTAGCCTATGTAAAGTGGATACAAATTTTATATAGTACTCTACTTCCTCTCAGAGAAGTAGATTGGTACCTGTAGAGATGGTTAGTGATTTACCTTTTTTTTTATTTTATTTGAGCAGATTCCAGCCCATAGTGGAAGGCTGCTGCTGACAATGACTTCCTCAAGTTTTCAGCAGCCTTTTTACTGCATGCACAGTGCTCTTCTGCACTTTGTGTATGGATGTTGTAGCTGACCTTCGCCTTAATAAAGCCTCTGTGTGTGTGAAAATAGACAGACTGCAGGGAGATTTAGTGGGGGATTTCTTATGCTGAATGTGCTGTAAATTAGAGGAGGTCATACTTGGGGAGGATGTTACCATAATCTGAGAGGAAGTGTGAAGGGAGGAAAAGAAAGAAACATGAGAGCAAGTTCCTTTCTATTTTGTACGTGTGCATTGTTAATTGAAATGTCATGTATGCTATGTTGGGGCAGGAATAACATGTTCTCTTTGATTACATTATTTTCACTTATAAATAAATCAGGAAGACGATTAAAAACTTCCTTTGGTTTTGCTCCAGGTTGTTGTAGTGAAAGTTAGGAAAAGTATTTGCACTTAGATGTTGAGAAAAATGAATACAGTCAGAGTACATTGTTATTTTCTAAAGACAGCTCAAAATCCCAAATAAAGTATTCAGCTTAGAAGAATTTTGGATGGGGAATGAACTCCAACTCTTGCTACTGTTTTGATCATGTGCAGTGTGATGGATCCTTCCACTTTTACAAGATCCTAATCTCTTGATTGACAGTTGTTTGTATTCTTCATGTACTAGAAAAATAATAGATGGGGTAAAAAAGAAACCCTAGAACAATGCTGAAAAAAATTAGTGAATCTTTTAGTGAAAACTAAGAGATCTCCTGCAACCTTTTTGGGAGATAAGGTCGACTTTGAGATGATGATTGGCAGCTAAGCTGAATTGTAGCTGATTCATCTGTAAGCTTTCTTACCTTAAGACTGTAAGATGCAACTTTCTGATGTAATGGAAAGATGCAGAGTTCCCTAATCAGCCTGGCAGGATCTTCTGTAAAAGCATGAAAGTGATGCTGTGAAAGTCCAGTACTTTAGGTTTTTTATTAGTCGCTATAAAATGTGTTCTTTCTTCTGTGCTCTGAAAGAGAACTAGGGTTATAAACCCCTCTTAAAAAAAATCCAATCTGCAGTGGAGACTTTGTAGGGAA
>NW_010539889.1:2818-8752 GCF_000687285.1 Phaethon lepturus
TTTTTGAGCCTGTATGTGTTTTATGATAGTGCATCATACACTTGTGTATACTTTTAGGTATCTAAATGTAGTTGTACACTGCTTTACATTAAGGTATGATAATTTTGAAGAGCACGTCTCATTTAGATACAAATATTACTTGTATAATTTGTCCATTCATGAAAACCACATTTTATTTGGAAGCTGTGCCTTGAAACAATTTTTGATTGTTCTCTTGTGCTAAATGCTCCTCATTTTTATCCTTTTTCAGAGCTTTCCCAGTTTTTCTGCTACAGTTTTTTCCATGGCACATAGCTATTATTTGCTGGCATATGCAATGAGATGCATGTTTCGGATAAGAGAAGAGCTTGAGAAGTCATGAAACCCATCCTCTGGCAGAAATAAATCTTGATGTTTAAAGACCTCTTTCTGAAGAATGCTAGGCACTGCACTTCCACCGTCTGAGCAGCTTCATTAGTACTCTTCTAAGCCTAGGGGATGTGGAATTGGGTCATTTTTTTGCTTCTTTGAGGTCATCTGTGCAGGAAGATGCCTCACTTTTCCCTTTCTAATCCAAGGGCAATATATGTCAGAGTAGAAGTAGTCAAAGATAAAACTATATTATATATCTGAATGGCAATGAGGACCATCCCATTGGTGTTAGCTTGTCGTCTAGAGTTGTTCGTGGTGGAGTCCCCTCAGCTAGCAGTTCAGCGTCTTACAAGAACATATGATTACACTGCTTTCTTTTCTTGGAAATTTTTTGTACTTGTTGCTATGGGATTCTGGTGAGACTGGGGCATTTGGATGCATAATGTATGATTTGCATTCAGTAAAAGTTATGTAAAAGTTGAGGAAAGAAAAATGTGGGTTTACAGATTTTCAGGTGTTTGTTTGACCGCTGTGTGAATGTTACAATGCTTTTCCTTTTTTGTCTGAATTTCTGATCAGCTTTAAATATTAAGTATATGGATTTGGTTTTTCTTCTGTTTCCTAGGAATTTGTAGGTCAGGCTTATTCTGGAACTGAGCTGAAACTCTTTAACAGAGATTACCTACTGTAAAGAGGTTGAAGATATTTTTTTCCTAGCCCAAATCTGTTCCGTTACCCCACTGATTGCCAGATGGGAAATGCTCTTCTTGACAGCTTCTATCAAACAGGCTACAGAATTAGCCCTGAGATAGAAATGCATTGTCATGTATTTTACTGTCTTAATTAAAACTTGATTTTGCTGTTTATTTGGGATGTTGTGTTTTCCATCTCTTAGCACATTGTCCCAAAGTTTCTTCTGAGCCTGGTTAAGTTTTAGTGGAAAGCGTGGCAGTTTAGGTGGAGCGTTCCTCTGGTTCCCAGTGAGATGTTCGCATCTGCCTGGGCAGAAAGCTCACTCTCACATAACTTTGATCCATGTTATTTATTTCTCATTTAAGAAAGACAGCACATGTAACAAGGAGGCTTTGGTGGGTTGTTTTTTTCTTGCTGTGAGGCACTGCAGGTAGTGTAATGCATACAGCTGAGTGGTGGAATAAGGTGTTGACTAAGAAGGGTTTCCTCAAAAAATTAAAGGTAGTGTCTGAAATTGTTGGCTACTGCAAATACTCGAGCAGTACTCCAGCAAATACTTTTTGTAATAACTACTAGCCAGTATTAGCCTGTACTAAGAGTCTGGTTGTGTTTTTAAAAAAATTGATAACAGAATACTTTTTTGGGGCAGAACACCTTTCTTATAAAAACCAAAGGTAGCAGTCAGAGCTGAAATGTTTAACTTAATTGCTTTTGTTATACTAGCAGTATTGATGTGGTAATAAATACTGTCTGTGAAATCAGGTGAGGAAGAGACACAGAGACACATGCTTTAACCAATTATCCGTATGATAAAGCATGGTATTTGGGTGGTAACGTTTTTCCTGGTCCTAGAGTGCTAGTTTTCTGTTGTGGAAGTCTTCAAAAAGTGTATCTGCAAATTGCAGTTGTTTGCCACTTCTGCTATCATTTTAATACTTGGAAAAAAATGTAATCTAAGGTTGTCAGTGAGGACTGTTGGACTGGGGAGACAGATGCTTGGTAAGTGGATCGCAGTCTGTGAAACTTGACCTGCAGCATCTTTGTTGCTTAATTTCTGTGCCTCTCCAACAGAAACTGTTAATTGTGTGATAGTATGTGGGGCTTGCCAAATGCCCATGGGGACTGAGTAAGTCTACAAAGCTTGTTCTCACATGTTATACCCGGCACAGGTCTTGGGAAGTGACTGGCTGACATCCTTCAGGCTAGCTTGTATCCTTGCGTCTGGTTTGTGACTGAAATAGTTACATAATGTTCAAAGGGAGGCAGGTTTCTGATTTATTTTTTTTTTATTTATTTATTCTAAAACAGTTTTGTGGCAAGGAGTGGTTGGCATTGCAAGCTTCATGGTTACTGTATACAAGGGATCTTTTAATTCTGGTCATGTAAGGTATCTGAAGAAAGGCTTTGAGGGCTTGTTGGTGGTGACTATCAGTTGATGGAACAAGGCTAGCTCTTTCTGTCAGCCCTGTCTGGAAGTCAGGTACTATTGTAGTCTTTATGAAAACTTGCTGCTTTAATGCTATGTTGTATACAAGCCAACACGTAGTAGCCAACGCAAATGTGCCTTACATGGGTACAAGCATATTCAAATCCTTTTATCAAAATGTGACTGTATTTAAACTGATTTTGCTTTGACAGATTTTGATTGTAAAACTGCACATGATGTAGCTAACATCACCTTCCTGAAACATTCAGAGAATCTAGTTATAATGGCTTGACTTTGTGGGAGTCCAGTGTTTGATTGGTGGGTCTCTAGGCACATTCTCAACTCACGTCAATCTCGGGTTTCTGTTGTTTAATGCATCTATTATGGGATTATTATTAGGGAGAGATTTAGTTATTTTAAGGAGAAGGAGGCTTTTCATAGCCTGTGACAGGTGGAAGACTTCATTTGCTGCTATTTGAAATGAAGACAGTGAATGTGTATGTGGAATTCCAGTTACAGCCATCTTTCAGGATACTTTGTAGGACATTAAATTTGCTGCCTTCACAGTGGTAGGCCTTTGCTTCAAAACCTGTTTTTTTTTAATGTCCAAGTAGACTTCTTGCCTGCTGTGAAAAACTGGTGAAACTTTGGGGCTTCGGGGGCAGAAGGTGTTAGTGCTGGATGGAGTTGCTGTCCTAGCCTTTCCATTTCCCTGGTGGCATCAGTGGATGCAGTCACCTGCAGCCATTGACAGGCTGGCTGTGAAGCAGCTGCCCAGTGGGTTGTCATTGCTGTGTCTTGTCCCATGGCTCTCACTGGGCAGCTAGTCCAGGTCATTAAAGACGTAGGTGCCATAAGACACTAGCTTTCTGAAGCTGTCTTCTGGTTGCAGTTAAATTTTCTTTTGTAACAGCGACAGCTGAAAACTAGATTGCTTTTAAAGCCCTCTTCCAAGTAAAACTTTCTGATTATGGTAGAAAACACAAATCAACTTGTCTAATAAGATGATGGTTGGAATTAAGATCCCCCCCCCCTTACTGGTTATGACAACTTTAATGATACTGTTGCTATTAAACTGTAAAAAGGAGATAGCATCCTTACCTGGTATGGTCAAGAACGGCGCTCTGTTTCCGAAAGTGGGTTCAGAATCTCCCTGCTGTACTTCAGGTTAGGCCTAAAGTTCATTTGAAGGTCACACATCTGTTGAGATAAAGACGGTCCAGCTAGGTGGCTGGTCAGTAGACCCCTGGTCTGTGGGATGCGTCCCTCTGTTGTGTTCCTTTCAGCCACAGCATGTTTTGAAGGCTGTTCAAGCATTGAATCTTGCCCTAATCGTGAACTAGTTTGCCGGTAGAGTGGGAGAAGAAAGGAGAGGTGGAGGAGAGGTATTGCTACAGGGCTCAGTAGGAGTACTTCTGTTGAGCCAGGCTACTGGCACTGAGATGACAGCAGCTGTTTTTCCCATACATTGTTGCCTCTCCCATTCTGTGCTTCAGCCACTTGAAATTGTAAAGCTTGTGCTGCTCTATGCAGGTGCTGTTGGGTCTGTTGCTGACAGTGGCTGTTGAGGTTGATCTGTCATGTCCAGAATGTGCGGGAGGTCTTTTTCTAAACTGGGTTATGTGTCATAATTGGGACCATTCCCAATGTTTCAGAGTTACCCCATCACGGTATAATTGTAACGGTGACAACTGAGACTCTCTTAGCTGTGTTTGTTGGACTACTACAGTGAAGAACAATTTTACAGTATAATTGTAACAGTGACAACTGAGACTCTTCCAGCTGTGTGTGTTGGACTACTACAGTGAAGAACAATTTTACACATTTGTACTACTGTCTTTTTTCAAATGAAAAGCCTATTCCTCAGAAAGGGGGAAGACTGTCACTTCTCATTCACCTGTGGGAATGCACTATAGTTGAGTTTATTGCTATGTCCTCAGTAGAATTAATTCATAAAGTAGGTATTTAAGAGACATGGCAGTTAACGTAGATGGTACGAATTGTTCCGAGTCCTATGTACCCTTCGACATTGTGAGAGAAAAACAAATTGACCCTTTTTCTTGCCATGTTGGCTGTGCTGGATGATCAGAGTAGAATTTTTTTTTTCTTCCCTCTATTTTGGAAGGTAATGAGAAGCTGTTTTAGAGACTGTTTTTTGGGTTGGTCTTAAAGATTATCAGCAACTCTGCTGGAAAGTTCTGTCGTAGTGGTGGAATCATATGACTGGTTTTCATCTGTAATGCACCTTCCCTCTCACTAAGATTCCCACTCCTCCATCACATTAATTTTCCATCAGTGTTAATCTGCTCCCTCCCCCCTTTTTTTTTCTACCTTGTGGAACATGGGAGGATGAGCAAGCTGTCTTATCTTAGCTGAGAGTGTCCTTACACTTTTTATCTTTATCTGCTTCTAATGGAAACAATCCTGGGACCAGTGAGAGCCTACAGAAGGTGTAAAGACATCCAGTCTTACTTTGACATCTGTGGCTTCCAACTTAGAAGTGATGGGCATGCACTTAAGGGCTTTTAAAAAAAGGACTGAATGTGCTGTGTTGTTACCTTTATCACTTTGAGGAAACAAAATGCACAGCCAGGAGAACTGGGTGGGCTAGGTCATCAACTTTCTTTCCAATCAAAGCAGAATTTCCGACTCGACCAGTTAGGTGGTTGGGGCTTTTTTTTTTTTGTCTTTTGGATTTCTGCTATAGCTAACCAGTGTGTAAATTATTCTCTTCCCTGTGTTTGGTAGAAAAATATAAAATACTTTTTCTGTCTATCAGAACCAATTCTGCATTGAATGGTTGACTGTAGTTGTTGGAGATTGAGGTTGAAGACTTAGGTGACAGCTTGCTATCTTCTTGGGAGATACCTAAATTCATTGCTGGTGTGAATGTCAACAGTAATAATAATTGTAAAATGCTGGGGTTTATCTAGCTAAGACATGCATAACGTTTGTCAGAAGTTCCTTCAGGATTTCTTTAGATGTGATCCTGGGCAGCCTGCTCTAGCTGACCCTGCAGAAGCAGGGGGCTGAACTAGGTTAAACTTGAGGTGTCCTTCCCAACTTCAGCTGTTCTGTGTCAGAGGGCTGGTCTTTAAACCTTGCTGTTCTTTTGTATGTTGGTTGGGCAAGGAAGGTTAAATCTGGTGAGAAATGGGAGTATGATGGCAACCTGTACTTTAAGAGAATTAAAGGAAATACATTTTCTTCCAGGTGTTTTCATGCAAAAGTAAGTTTCCTTTAAAATCATAAATGCACGTAAAAATAAATAAATGAAGTAAATAGACCTTTATGAAACTAATGTTGAACACTGTCCTGTGTTCTACCTTCCTATCCTCCCCCCAAAACCTTAATCAAGCTCTGTCAGTTTTGAGAACCTTAGTGGCTTTTTTTTTCCATTTGTTAGTTAAAATGGCTTCTGTATGAAGCTGTTGGTGTTTGGTTTCTTTTTAGTTTTTTTTTTT
>NW_010539890.1:0-11239 GCF_000687285.1 Phaethon lepturus
AGGAGGCTGAGGGGAGACCTTATAACTCTCTGCAACTACTTGAGAGGGTGTTGTGGTGAGGTGGGTGTTGGTCTCTTTTCCCAAGTAACTAGTGATAGGATGAGAGGAAATGGCCTCAGGTTGCACCAGGGGAGGTTTAGATTGGATATTAGGAAAAATTTCTTTACTGAGGGAGTGGTCAAACATTGGAACAGGCTGCCCAGGGAGGTAGTGGAGTCACCATCACTGGAAGTGTTCAAAAAACATGTGGACATGGTGCTTCGGGACATGCTTTAGGGGGCATGGTGGTGTTGGCTTAATGGTTGGACTTGATGATCTTGAAGGTCCTTTCACACCTTAATGATCCTGTGACTCTGTGAAGTAATGTTTTTTACCAAAGCTGGAATCAATTTGCAATTTATTAAGACACATGCACATATATATTTTTTTAAAAATGCTTTTGAAATGCACACCCATAAACTGAAGGGTCTGCCTCTGCAAGACCTTTCTCATTATTGGTCAGGCAGGCCTTAATGCTCTTGGGACCCTTTCCCTGGGCAAGAGGAGCTAGAAAGAATACGAGGTAGTAAAACAGATAAATAACTTGTCACTGCTCACCCTTTCAAGAAGTTCATTTCCATATACATTAGAGAATGAGATAGCTTTAAACTACATGTGTGTTGGGAATGCTCAGTCCTGGGTTGCACACTAAGCTGTAGCAGCACCCTTTTCTATTGCACCCTGTGGAGAGGTATAGATGAAGAGTCCTTCAGTACCTGTTCTTTAAATGTAGAGATCCATCTAAATGCATTGAATTGCTTGTTAATGTAGACATAGGTAGGTACTTTCTCCTCCATTTGGCATGCCAAGTAGCACACTAGTATCTGAACATACCGTAATGTTTCATTTATTTATTCTCCTGTACACAAATGTGCAGAAATAGAAAACCAGTAACAACTTAATGTGGAAACATATATGTGTGTGTGTGTATATATATCATTACATAAATATAAACACATATATATCTGGAGTGATATTAAAGGCTATAATCTACCCTAGCAGGCTAAATGAGGTTAGAACCCTTTTGATACTGCAACCACCTGGCACAGAGAAGCCTGTGGCCAAGTTCTTTTAAATTGCTGACATCTGAAAAGCAAAATTTGCTCCTAAACTGGCAATTAGCATGGGCAAGACACCTTTGCCAACTCCAGAGCTGCACCTGGAAGTTTTTTAGGACAGCAATAGGGGTCATTATGAAAATAATACTAGTCAGGACTGAATTTCAACTAGACTGGATTTCTAGGGACATTCCCTGGCCCTTTAATTTACTGCTGCACATTTTACCAAAGAAACCAAAGTTTGAGTTGCTCAACTTGGGTGTACTCATAGCCATGTGGGAAAGCATGTCACCATGTACTTAACATGATGCTGTGCGGCATCTCCAGATAACAGGCAATTTATCCCTTCCATTAGGTAACAATCAACATTTCTGGTGCTAAAACACATCTCTGTTCTGTGTATATATGAATATATATTTTAAAAAGGAGGGTGAAGTCATTATGAAATCCTTGCTGGTTGTGGTGCATGCCTTATTTTAGCTTGTTCAGCAGCAAATGGGATAAAAATTCTTCACTCCTACATAAGCCTTCCCATTAGCAAATTAAGAGGAAGAAATGGGTAGGTAATGGAAAATGCTTGGTTGGAAATGTTCAGAAATGAAGTTCAGTAACACATGTAATAGCATTAGGTGGTCATGGGTTTATGGGATATATTGATTAGCTAATGGCAATAAAAAGAGAAGACCAGGATGTTGCAGACAGTTTGTGATATCTGAGCCAGAGACACTGTGATCCATCACTGATTTGTGAGATCCTAAGAAGGAGGACATGGTACACTAATAAATCCACAGAGAGGAAAAAGCTCTCATGTGCTGACACTGATTTTACCACTTTCCTTTACAGAAATATATGCTGGAGAAAACAAAATGTTTTGCACAAGAAGACTAGCTATTTGAACAAGAGAATGAGTCTCAGAAATTGTTCTGCATTGTGAATATCAGAAATTCTGAAATGATGTTTCCACTTGTCTAACTTCTAGAAACAAGAAACAGCAACTATTTGTGGGTATCCTGGGCAGAGTGAAACATTTCATGGCAATCCTCTTTATCCTATAGCAGACAGCTGTGTATTCATGGCACTGGAAGTTCCTGATTTCCTAGTCTAGTTTGTTAATTTTGACTACAAGACTAATTCTCCCAATTTTTCCTTTATTTCTGTGGGACATATTTGGCACAATACGCAGAATGTGTATGACACTATATCATCATGAAGGCATTCAGGGACTTGTCTTCAGAGGTTAATAGGCAATAAACTGAAATAGGGGTGGCTGGCCTTCCTGACCTTGCAGGACACTCATCAGAACCTTCCTGTTCTTGAGCGCTCTGAGATTCATATCACGTCTTGGACTGATGAGGAAAAATGGGGCTTTCAGTGTAGTTCACAGGAGCGGGATGCTAGCTGTTCCCTAGAGTGTCACAGCTCCTAGAACAAGTCAGGAATGGCCTTTGCAGGACTTGCTGACTCTTTTCCTCTAGAGCTAGGGTTCTCTATTGCTTGTTCCCAACATGGCCTCACTGCTAGCCATGCCCATAGCCACCATACAGGAGTGTCACTGCTTGAAAATAAAGTAAGAGCCAAAGGATGACTGCAGTAAAAGAGAACTTCCTGATTTCATACCTGAAACTCTAGGTAAAATTCCAGTATTTTGCTGTATTTTTCCTGTTCAGAAACTTACACAGTAATATATGTTACACTCTGTGGAAAATTCAAGTAGTTACCAGCTACTCTGAACTCTGATTTTTAAGGCTAAGTGTACAGTGGGCAACTTCATCCGTTGGCTTTGTGAAACAAAAGCTTAAAATGTGGGCTCAGAGGCAGATCCTATAGTGGATGTGAATGCAGGTAAAAGCTTGATTTGTATTCTCCTTTGACCTATAGAAAAGGTAGTGACATTATTCACGATGTGAAAAAGCTACTACCCTATTTCTGCTACCAAAGTGCTCTTGCAATCACAGCCTAACAGAAGACAAGCAGCTTTATTTAGGTAACCTGTATGTAAATGCTGCATGACTTGCTATGACCATTTCCCAACTCCTCTGGAAATAATTCTTAAAGATACAGCAAAGCGATTTTAAATATGGTTTGCTTAAGGAATCATTATTGCCTCTTATATTTAACGTCTCTATGAGGAAATGACTGTTTGTGTTTCTATCCTGTAGAAAACCAGTCCTGACTTCATTATACAAGCCATCAGTCCACAGACAAAGGGGAGAAACAAGAAACAAATGACTACATTGACACCCAGATCTTTCCTATTTTATCTTGACAGGGTTTCATTTATATGATGGTGTATTTTTCCCTTCCAGCCATTGCCTCCTGTTACTCTTTATGGTAATTGAAGCTGGGCCCAAAAGACCTTAGAGGCTTGTATCTTCTCCTCACATGAGTGACACTTCAGTGATAAACTTGAACTTAAAGTTACTGAGGCGTAACTGAGGGTTCATTTGATAGCTAGTGGTTTTCAGCAGCACTGCAGGGCTTCAGGGGCTCAGCGTGAGCGAGATTGTTAATGTCCTGTGAGGGAAAACAATAACACATTTCATTAATGCGTTCATGTGTGAAGCATCCATTAGTGCACTGGAGGTATTAATGACGTTATGCTTTAAACTGACATGTGGGGCATGACAGGAATTGCAAGGTCTGATGAGAACAGATGACAAGATAAGCAAATATTTGAATGGCTTCATTTGCCTGCAGGTCAAACCGTGGTGCAGGGGAACTGAGAAAGCTAAAACCTGGGAGAGATTAGTGTTTTCCTAGCACGGACTGAACCGCAGGAAAGCTGAAGAAAGATTGCTTTACTAAGTAAATAGAGCGGTCAGTAAGGGCAATAAATATGTAAAAGGTACAAGCTTAATTATTACTGAGCCTCAGTCAGTAATTCTAATTTGATTTGAATTAAATTGTTAAAGCTATAACACAATTCAAGATATAGATATGGAGACAAACATTTTGCTTGTATGAATATTCTTTTTAATTTTAGGTTAATTTCCCTCTTTCTGCCTGCTGTGAGGGTTTAAAATAGATAGCCAAATAAGCTGCTGACTAAATCAACAAGATTATTGCACTTTTTGCCAGAACTGATTTTAATGAATTAGTTTGTCTGCAGGTCAGCAGAAGGTGTTAGAGTTGATTAGATTGTTTTTCTCTCTGATTGTTATGCATGTTGTTTATTTTGTCAGGTTTGAACTCCCATAAATTAGCAGATAAAGGCCTGTTCCCCTGTTTTGGACCACTGTTGGATTGCTGCAGGAGGCACACAGTGCAAAGGATTTGACAGCTGCAACTCAGCTGTTAGATGACAGTAGTGCACATCTCAATGCCATCCAGCATAATTTAACATGAATGATCTGACATGCTTGGCAGATCCTTGAAGAAGGGGGAGGAAAAGGCCACTCTTTTTCTAGCTGTGATTCAGAATGATTTCATACAACCAGACTTTTCCTTTTCAGAATCAGCGACACTCACTAGCTGGCTAATGCAATGAGATTGTGCACTATGAATATTGTGTTAGTGCTGCTGTCCAAAACCAAAGCCAACAACTTTTGCATTGTCAGTCCTTTAGGATTCATGAATAAAAACCTGCACGTTTCACTTAAATAACTTCAGCCCATGTTCATCAAATATATGACCACTTCTCCACAACTCACTATCCTGTGATTTTCATCTTTTAGTCCAATGTGGTGATTTCCTGTCCAGGCCTTTGTCCTTGTACGTTAATCAGTCTTGTAATAATTAAAAAATTTAGCAAACATCTCTCTCACTTTTTCACACTGAAATTCAGGGAAGGTTGCACAGGATTTTCCATTACAACTTCTGTCACAAATATTCCTTATTTGAGCTGAAATTTTCCATCCATAGACTTTCCCTGAAGATACATTTTTGGCAAAGAAGTTGAAACCCAATCCCTTCAATCAGTTGGAGTCATCAGGAGGTGGGAAAACATACTTTTTGACTCCATAGCTGCCAACATGTAAAGATATTGCCAAGGACAATGTGCATTTTCCTTTTTAATAAAGTGCAGATTTATGTGTACAGTTTGCTCATTTTTATGCTTGTCTTCGTAGCAGGCTGTCTATGAGAGAGCATGCTGAATGACCGCCTGTTAGCTCTCCCACCGGCTAGTCAAATTTGCAGCCCTTTTGGTTTCTTGGCCATCCATCCTTCAAATTAACTTACATTATGTCTTTTCCTCAAAATACAGACTCCTTAGACCAGAAGGAATGGGAAATGACTGACTGGTACAGTAGATCAGAAAGGGGGTGAGGGTTGAGCTGCAGGGAGAGGATATTAGTCTATTCTTACTTAGGTACCTCTGTAATAGAACAGGTGAGAAGGAGCTGTGTGAGAGTGATCCTGCAGACTGATCCCTGCTAAACTGGTTTTCAGTGTTGTCCTAAGCAATGCATCAGTTGGGGCTTTGAGTTCTGTCTGCCCTTACTCCTTCTGTTCTCAATTTCACCTCTAAATATCAATATTTGTCTTTTTAAGTCAGGCACTACTGATTAGAAATTGCCAATGAAAAAAAAAAAGCCTTCTAGACTTACTGAGAATATTTGTTTAACATATTCATACCTCCTTTTCAGGGTCCTCTGCATGTCATGCCCTAAACTCACCACAGAGCTTATTTTTATATGATTTCCAGTCTGCTCTAGAAATGGAAATGATTTTGATGAACAGTTGAACTTTTGAATGCTTATTTGAACTGATCCTCCAAGCCTTTAGTGACTTCCCTGTTGTTAATGCTGAACTACTGTCTCTGATGTTGATGATGATGAGGGGTGGTGTATGATATTGGTGCTGAACGTTAAATAGTGATGACAACATCCTAAGATAAAAGGAGGCCTTTGAGCAAAATTATCCAATGGCAACAAAGTGACACTATAGTATTTTTTATAGAAAATTTGACCTTTTTGCTGAGGACCTTTCTAGAGGTAAATGACAAAATGCCAGGTCTGCCCTTTGTCTTTCATGTTGAAAATGACTGACAATATTTCTTCCTGTAACATGCCTTATCTAAAAGAAGATAAAGAAGGGACAGCTGAAGAATCTAGGAGCCATAGGTCTGTATGGAAAGTAAGTCTAACAAATTGGAGTTATTACAGGCATGCAGATTGTGCCCAGCACTTTACGCACAGAGGGTCTTAACTTACAGAATATAAATCCAAGAGTTTTTCCTGCATAACTGCAGTAAGTCTGATGCACAGAATTTTTTAAAGGGTGTCTAATGTCAGATCAATGAGTCCAACCTCAGGGATATAAGCTTGTTCTTCAAGACAATAATGACATAAAATTTATCCTTTTTATGAGATGGTATCCATGTTGCATTCCATGGTTTTGATCTCTTACTGTGCTAGTATCACTCTGATTAAAATACTCCTTCAGAGGTGAAATCTGATTTGGGAAAAAGCTCTGCAGAGGCAAAACCAGTTACGGTAGAGTGAGAAGTCTGAGTCTTGGCACTCTACTTGTGAGTTTCCTGCTTTAAAATTTCCAAAATTTTTTCCCCATAATCATCATAAACATTCAGGAAGGCCCTTTTTTAAACTGTGAGAATATGTGACATATACTTTATAGCCTTTGCTTTTACAACTTATAGAGTCAAACTTAAATCTTCCCAGAATGGCTCTCAATTTTTTTTTATTGTGAAAAGCTGTGGTTTCTTGGAGTGAGAGACTTGTGTCACACGATACTTGGAACTGAAGGTGCTAATCATCAGCAACCGTTCTGCTGGGTCCCCCAGATCACTTGCGCTTCTTCCTAGAGTCCTTCAAGCCAACAGCTAAGGAGCATAAGGATGTATTCTCCCCTCCACCTTAGGTTTATTACAAGCTGAGAATTTCCAAGTTACACCGAGGCCTGGCAAATACTTTCTTGGCTTTGCTGTTTGTTTTAAAATAAAAGCTTTCACCTGAAAAAGCAAGCCATATTGACAACTAGGTGTTTCTTTTTGCAACAACAGCCCTCCAAACCTGTGTCATTAGGCTTGTGGAGTAATTCTGTCACATTACTTCAATAATTCTCACCTCTCACTTCCAGGACACTTCCTCACAGTCTTATTTAATGTTTCTACTCCATAGCAAGAAGCTTTCTGCCCCTCTAGTTCAGGGGCTGAGATCCATGAAGGAAGAATTCAGGACAGGGAAGGTTCTTCAAGGAATTGTATTGAGAAGAAGTCGATGCCAGACAATTGTGAATGACCTGCCTGGCTGATAGTGGTGGTGAGAATGTCTTCATTCTTCCTGCAGTGATTTTACTGTATGACAAGTTCACTCTCCTGTCCCACAATGGGATTTCTTGGTAGATCCCCTGTAAGGAAGTGTGAGATACACCACAAATCTAAGTGGGTTTTGTGTATATTTTTGTGTTTTTTTGGATTTTTTGTTTGTTTCTTTGTTTGTTTTTTAAGTTGGGTTGTGAGTTTTGGGGTTTTTTTTCAATGGAAGGTAGAATTTAGGTAGGAATTAGTTTGATTTTCTCCACGGTGGACTATGGTGACTTTCAAACATCTTGTGAAATGGTGACTGTGGTGTACAACTTCATTTGGCAAACTGGTCACAGGGAGAGTCTGCAAATAAACTGTAACTCTAAACATGTGGCTCTTCCACATAGATGTTTTTATGGCCTTTTTGTTCGCTGTTCATATTTTGAGTGTCAGTTTCATTACAACAGGCAAGTTTGTGCTGTCTTCTGTGGCTGTCAGAGCTCATAAGCTGTTGCAGGCATCTTCCCAGAGAACTTTTGGAAACTGCTAAAGGAATACTGGAAGGAATCTGACTCAGTAGCAGGTAATCTGCAGTGTAAATTTCTTCCACGCAGCACTAAGAATCGTGCTGGTTTAGTATCTGATACAAACTTTTATATAAACAACTGCTGATTTGCAATTAGTAACTAGAGAGGGTTTGTCACAGTTTGGCTACTTTGTGTTTCATTGATTATTATCCACAAGTGATGATCTTTTTTGCTGACCCGAAGATTTAAGCAAAGTGATCTTTCCTGTTGCTATAATGTCACATTCTAATCAATGGGCATACTTTGAACGTCTTATAACAAATGAAAACTAAACTAACATTAAATGTTGGGGCTTTTTTGCTATTGATAGTCCACAAATAATACTGGGCCTTTAGGATATTTTGTATATACGTAAATACATAAGAAAATAATAAAATATCTACCACTGTGTAAGACTGAAGTGAGCTATCTGTATCCTAAAGCAAGTAGGACAAGAATTGAATTCAGAGAAGAGAGGATTTGTTGACATTTGTGTCTTTCACACAACTTGTCTGGCAATGAAATGACCATGTTTCTGAATATTGTTCTCAGATACCTTCGAGGAAAAAATAGCAGTTTTGAAGTCTCTGGAATGATGTGATTTCAGTGCTTACCCTGCTGTGTCATAGTATATTTTTACAGACAAACACAATAATAAATCGGTAATTCGTGGCATATTTCATTTATACGCTAATTGCAGTTCTAGCTCATTATTGATATTAATGATCCAGCAACTCTAACTGTTAAGGGATGAACAATGCTGAAATCATGGTCCATAAGCTTCCTACTCTTTTAATAGATTCGAATGAGAATTAGAATATGCATGCAAATTGGGGGCTAAAAGGAATGTGAGTCTTTTGGCCCTGTTGAATCAGTTCATTTTATTGGAAATCAACGTAATGTTAATTTGGACGGGTGTTTTGACTGAGCAGTATCCTCGGGCTGGGCACTAGATGTCAGTCTCGGAGCTGATAGGGAGGGGAGAGCTTTGGAAAGCTCCTGTGTGTGGTTCAACTTTGCAACCTTCTGTTTTCCTCGGCTATCAGGGAACTGCACTGATTCTTAATGCGTGCACAAGCGTGAGATAAGAAATGAATAACGTGGCTGAAATGGATCAGCGCTTCTTTCACAGTGAGTTCCTGTGATGCTTGGTGCTGCATCGCGGAAAAAACAAAACCCAAAACCTCCTTACGTATTGGTAATGATCCCGTGAAGGAGAAAGTAGAACCATGACATTAATTCAGGAATATTGCAAAATTACTGTGGTGTCCTTCTGCACTTTTGGTGCCCTAGATCGGGCTGAAGGGGAAGGATGGGGCATGAATTTCTGGACAGCTTGAATCTCTGTACAAGTAGTGTTGTCATGTCTGAACTGACTTGATTTTTTTTTTTTTTAATTTTATATATGTACATCTGTCAAATGCTTAAGAAAATATCATTTGTGACAATGCAAAAGAAACCTAAAGGCTATAATCAGAAGGAATACATCTAGCACAGCCCTTTGGAAAGAATGTGACTTTATTTACCGTTAGTTGAGATGCTACCTGACATCCTTGGTCAAATAAAAATATATTGATATGTAGCTAGGAAACGTAACATTTTAGGAAATCAGTAAATGGCAATTGTTACTTGGCCAAGCAAAATAATTTGTTTGCCAGTCAGTTGCTAATTGGTGAACATGAACAGAATTGCTCCTATCGACCACGAGAAAAAAAAGTTTATGTACTTTTGAAATATAAAATTTATTAGCTAACATGATTTAATTCCAGCATGCATGAAGTTTTCCAATAGATGTAATTTCATACTACAAAATATGGAATAGGATTCCAATTTGAAATTGCTCCATATTTTTAGAAGTGGTAACTCAAAGAAGCTCAGCTAAATTAATCTCTTATTTTCAAAAAGGAAATGTCCTTTTTGCTAGGTCTGGCAATGATTATGCCTGTCATCTGACTGATGTGTATTTATGAACATTCTTCACTTTACTGTGTTCCATAGGTGTAATTCAGACATATACTTTAGTCTGATTTATTCGCTGACAAAATTCATACATGACTAAATTCTATATGGTGGTTGAAAATCTACAGAGAGGCTATTATTCTCTAGTAAATCTTGTAGGCTATTATAAATTCATAAAGAATTTATTACATATCAATAGAGACTTTATTTCATCCTTGTTAAATCTATATAGATTTTTTATTGTTCTGAAGTCAAATACTAACCTCCCTGTATGACAGAAAAGCATGCAAAATTTTGAGTACATGCTGATATCCACAATAAGCCTGAAGCACATTCATTGCAAACCTCAGCGTTTGAACCCTAAACACTACAGCTATAGCTCAATACTTCGTATCTTAACAACTTGAAAGCTGTTATTAAATGACAACTGTTTCTAGATAGTGTTGTAACAAATTAACATTTAAAGACTTAAGTCACTAACAATCCTTGTTATAGCACTTTAGTGTCTAGCTGTGCAGCTAATACGTAATTTACATAGTGCTACTGATGTTCTGACCTGATTCCAAACAGAGAGAGAGTTGGTTGGTCCTCATGATTGACCCATAATTCTTGGCTGAAAGTTTTTGAGGGTGGAGAAAGAGCTGTACAAAGAAACTTGTGAAAACTTTTACAAAGTTTTAAAATGCATGTCGCTAAAGGAAGGCTCTTTAACTACTGCTTAGGAACCCAGGGCAATTGTCTGCAAATTTCTTGGTAACTTGAAACCCACAATGTCCTCCATAAACTCTCTTGACTTTATAGGGGAAATACAGAGAACGATTATCAGTTCTGGAACTCTTACCTCTTAGATGAAAACCTTGCTCTTTTACCCCACGTTAGAGAAACACTCCCTATCAATACTGTTTAAACAGATTTTCGAAAATGGTTTCCTGTCTTTATGTACTGCATGCACATACTGTTTTTAAAATTAGCTTTGATATTTGCATAAGTAGAGCTTACCTTATGGGCATAAATTCCTCTATTTGTGAAGACGTCACTGCCAATTGTTATACTACTCCTGAAGCAGTTGCAAGTAAATATACTGCACAGCTTTACATAGTGACTCAAATCTGCTTGTCTAACAACACAGTTGGAAAAAAAGATGGAAAATCAGTCAGATATTTTCAAACCTCATCCTTCCTCTGTATCTCCTATATCTCAGTGCTCAAATTTTATGTTACATATAATAATAATGATTTGGGTGAGCCTGTTATTTCTCAACCTGGTAACTTCCTTAAGACCTCTGCTTCTTTATTCAGCACTTGAATTCTGTTAGATGAGTTTGTTTCTTCAAAGCGGTTATGAAGTCAGATGAGAAGACAGCAATTGTCTTAAAGATGTTTTAAGTATATGTAGGTTTTGAGAACATGGGT
>NW_010539890.1:11262-11871 GCF_000687285.1 Phaethon lepturus
TGAAGCTGAAATTGCGGGAAGAAGCACTTTAAAACCAAATTAAATTTTAAAATCATTGAAATCTCAGCAAACTTGCTACTATTAGTATGTATATAATATTGTAAACCATGCATTTGGTTTTTTTGTTAGTGTGCATTACGTATTTTTTCTCAACTTAAGCATTAATTGGAGGGGAAAAAGCGCAAACCCTTAGTATTTCGTATTAGATTATGAAACTTCAGCCATAAACTCTATTTTATGAGTAAGATTTGGTAGGTTTAAATCAGCTTGAACTAGTAATAGTATGAATTTTTCTTACATGAAACTTCTTTTTAAACAACATTGTTGTAGCCTGGTAAACATGCTATGAATTTTGATAAACATCTTACAGTATCTCAAGTTTGGTGAGGTCCTGGAGAGAAATGGAATATGTGATTTCATTCAGATAGTGGCAGCGAATCTTCCTGAAACTGGCTGATACCAGAAACTCTTCAGAAGTCTTCCGAATGGAGTAAAAAGGGAAATCTTGGACTTATTTTTTCCTGTTATCATCTTCATTCTGGGTAGTGTTCATGCTGAAGTACATGCAACACTAAACTTTGACTCTGGAAACTTGGGGATATTTGCATT
>NW_010539890.1:11902-34367 GCF_000687285.1 Phaethon lepturus
TAGGGAAACACAACTCCTTTGATGTGTCTCATATTAAAGGTTGACTCATCTCTTTCCTGATGATAATGCACAGTGTCCCATGCAAATCAAAGGTAAAGAAACAACTTTGCATTGGAAAGAAGATTTGGAACTGAGGACATTTATCTAATGTCATTAGTAAGCCTTGGATTTTTTTTTTTTTTTGTACTCTACCATTGGCTTTCTGTCAATTTTATGTAAGCTCCTTTTAACCAGTTTCTCAGTAATATTTACATATGTAATTCCTTTGAAAATGCAGGCCTTGTGTCTTTTTTCCCTTCACTACCCCATCTGAGAAGTGTACCTACAGTGTCAACATACCTGAGAAGGTAGGTGTGAGGATAAAGACACAGAGGTCTTGAAGATCATTGGCTGCTTCTCTAACGGGTGTCACATAATTACTCCTCAGATGAGGAACAAGATGGACAGCAGCTGATGTGCTGAATTTTGACTCAGTGAAATATGTTATTTCTAGTACTGTTGGAATGCCCTATTTGTGAAACCTTTTTGCTTACCTCTAAAAAAGTACTTCTAAACCTCCTTAGGAAGGATACTGATGTGCAATCCGTACTTGCATGTATCCAGCAAGTGAGGTTTATTGCTTGAGCCTATCACTCTTTCAATATCACCACAAAGGACTTGCTCCTTCAGCAGCTCCTTAGTCCAGTTCCCTTTCACTGTTGTCCACTTAACGCTCATTACAAAACAGAAAATGTGAAAAATTGTATCTGGTAAGTTTGGAAATATTTTGACAATATCTTGGATCACTCGTTTGTTAAGCACCTCACAAAAATACACAGGGGATTATTAGCATTCAGAGATTCCAGTAAGTACCAGTTTGTAAATTTGACAAACATATTACAGTGTTTATATGAACCTGGAAAGATTTAAGCAGATTTTCTGAGAAACAGAAAGCTCTGTCCTAAAAAAAACAAACAAACAAAAAAACAAAACAAAAAAAAACCCAGAAAGAAAGGTGATGGTGACAGTGGAACTGGTGTTGTTCTTGGGGGGGAGCACACTCAGATTTCTGCCCAAAACCTAGGGAGAGCCACAGGAATAATAATCTTCTGTAGTACTGAGAAAAATGTGTGAAAATGCTTAGTGGACTTTAAATAATAAAGGAGATTTCTGAACTAGTCTTAGGGGGAAGAAGGAAATGGGCTTATCTGATATCCAGGACAAGTAAGCTGTGACTATGCACTGTCACGAGCGTGGAAAAATAATATTGCCCTAGGTGTAGATTTTTGGCTTGCTGAAGCTGTCCTGCCCGATTTGCAACAACTTTAGCTCTGCAAAAAGAACGTACCCTAAGAACATAGAGCCTTTTTTAATGTGCCTGAGTTCAAGACTTACCTTTCCCATTTAAAAAAGACAACACTTCTGTTTTCTGCAGTCACTGAGTCACCTATATTCATCAGCAAACAAGGGTAAAGACATAGGTGACAGTGACTAAGCAGTTGTTAACTTTTCTCTCTGATTGTTCTTTTTCTCTCATCACATGAGAAGTAGGTTTTTGGTTTGGTTTGGTTTTGGTTTGGTTTTTGGTTTTTTTTTTTTTGTTTTTAATAGAAAATTTAATATAGAAGTTTACCTGAGTTGATAGCTTAGGGAGCTTTTATTCTGAGGAGAGAAAGGAGAGAGGAAAAGCATGGGTGTATATAAGAGATGAAATAACTTAGCTGACTTCAACAGATGAAAACCAGAGGAAAGCAAGGAAATTATATAACTGGTATCAACAGATTAGCGGATGTGAAGACTGAGGTGGAGTGAAGGAACTGCAGAAGGACATAAATTGCATGAGGTAGAATATTTACAGAATTGTGCAATAAATTATCTTAACAATGATAGAAGAAACTGAACTGAGATACCTTTTTTTTTGATGCCATCACAGTGGGAGGATGACTGGTGAAGAGGTTTTTAAAATGTCATAGCTGAGAGGTGCCAAGATTTGCCATTGTTACAGAAGTACAGGTAAAAGAAAAAGAAGTGAAGGAAGAAGGAAGAAAAAGAAAAAGGAGTGAAGCAATGCAAGATGACCACCAGGTTTTGACCCCTGTAAAATTAGTGTGGGTGAAAAGGTTGCCATCTGTTCTTATGTGTTTAAATGTACATCACTCCCCTTGGTGACACTTGACCTAATCATTGTGGGTTAATTTCTCATTTCTATGTTCTAACAAAACTGCTACCCCTGTCCAGTTCCTCTACTTGCCCATCACGATTAAGTACTCAAATAGTTAGGCAGGACCGTACCGACACTGACACCTAAAAGAAGTTAATCTAGCTGTCTGAAACTAGAGTTAGTATTGCTTGTAAAACAAAATTTTATTTGAACCGAGTTCTAATTATTCCCCCCCACCTTCTTTAGAGGCCTCTTTTTAGATTGCCCGAGAGGCTTATGCTAAAGTAACGACCGACTGCTATCCCAGTTATCAAATGATCCGTCAGCACACATAAATTTTTTTTAATTGTGAGCCCTGAGAAGGGATGCACCGGCCAGGTACTTGAGTACGTAAGGAATGTGACACGGGACAGAAGGGCCTGAGAACACCCTTCTCCCCCGGGCTGGGCCGGGCCTCCGCCGAGCTCGGCAGGTGGGGAGAGAGGGCCCCTGCGGGGAGCAGCGGGAGGCAGTGCGGACGCGGAGGCCAGAAAGGCACCGTGTGGAGGCCCGAAGGCCGGACCAGACCCCACGTGGGTTAGTCTGGTTAGAGCTTGGTAAGCTGGTGTGAACTATTGCAGTACCACGATTACCTGGCTACCTGTCTCTCTGTTACACTGTATAGGTGTATTCTGAGGGCACAAGGGAAGGCATGACGAGGAATTTTTCACTGACAATCTCCTGGTAAGGTAAGGTTTGTTGGCCCCATTTCAAGAAATGAACTTGGTATTCTTGAACAAGATATTGCCTTCTGCTATGCAGGTCTGTCACAATTTACTTTTTCGGGAAAACATGCCTGCACAAAAAAGTCGTAAGAAGTTGATAAGCTTTGAAACCTGTAAGATTCTGAAGAGATTTTTTATAACTAGTAGCTTTTATAAATGGTTTTGTACAGTGAGACTTTTGAAATCTCACTGCAAACAGCAATGACTTAATTCTCTCAAGGTTTACAATGAAAGTGATGAATCCTCTGTATGAAAGGTGAGAGGTTGATAAAAGTTGCTGAACCCAGAAGCAAGTTTAATTTCCTATTTCATTCAGCTTGGGAAGGCCTTCTGCGATGGGGAACAATGTAGGGTCGAAATACTGTGATATGGCTACGATAACCAGATGAAGGCAGCCTTTTCAGCCTCAGTGAGCAGTCACCCAGATGTCGGCAGATCCATGCAGCAGCAGCACCCTATACCCCTTGTGAAAAATGTGGCTACTTGGTTTCTACAGCGAGAACTCTGGTAGAAATGAAATAACCACTTCATGAAGGAAACGAGCAAACTCCTTTAAGAGGAGGACCTGGACCTCTTCTCATCTGTCTCTGTTTTGCAAGGTCCCAAGAGGTCTCTGGCCACCTGGAACTCTACAAACAAATTGAGCATTGGTTTTGGTTTGAACCCAGGTGAGGGCTGAAAGCTCTCAGACCTCAAAAGCTCAGAATAGCAATGGCAGAGGCAGGCAGAGCCCGATGCAGCCATATGACTGACAACATCCTTTCTCTGCCAGATAAAAGACATTAATTTGTAGGACTAATACAAGTAGAGAGAAAAACTGACCCCTTTCTGTCCTGCCTTGTCTGTATGAGCTCTGTAGGCTCTCTGGAGAAAGAGTGCAGAACAGTATTTGGTATATAAAGACAACAGAAAGTAATTTACAGGAATTCTTTATTCCAGATGGATGCCTTTCGACGACAATTATTTATTTGCTAATTGTTGAGAGAACAGATATTCAACTTACGATATTGCTTATGATACTATTATAGTCTTTGGTTTGGAGCTATATGGTCCTAAAATTAGCTCTAAGGGTTTCTTATGTTTTACAGAAACTAACAGACCAAGGGAATAGATGGAATGAATGCTGCTACAAAGACTTCATATATCTTCTGTGAAAGGGTCCATTTCACATTCAGTGGCAAACCGGTATAGAGCATTGAACTTTTGAATCCAGATGGTGTTTGTGGTGCTTCATTTTGTGTTTATGGACTCTTCCTTGTGGAGGTTTATTCTATTTTATAGCTATAATGAGTGGTGTTATAACAAGGTATGGAGTGACTAAATATCAGAAATGGAGGTTGGAACAAACTATTCTGGTAAAATCTTAGCAGTTTCCAAATCTAGATTTTATTTTTTTTTCCCCTGAATGTTGGAGAACAGAGGAGGAAAAAGATAGAGCTTTAAGACTTTCATTTATCTTGCTTTTCTGTTTAAGTTAGAGTTCTTGAAGAGTTCAGGTGTAATCACAGCCTTCTGTTGCAACAGGAAGCACCATCTGCTGAGGCATTCTGTAAGCAATATAACGTCTCTCCAGAGACAGTTTAGCATTCAATTCACAGAGAAGGATGGCAGGGACTTGTAAACAAAAGAAGACAACTGAAGCAGTGAAGAATGGGCTGTGCCCTAAAGATTCAATATGTTTCTTTATAGCTGAAGGATCCTGTAATGTTATAAAAGCCTGGCAGAGCTCTCTGATGTATTAATTGTCGCTTTTTTTCACTCAACCTTGCTATTTGAAAGCCAAAAAGTAATGCCAAAACATTACTTGCTTTTTTTTTCCCCACTGAAACCTTCAAGTTTGCATGAGTCTGACCAAATTCTGTAGCAAATAACAATTGTTCAAGGAAAGGGAGAGAAAGCTATTAATTGCAGCTCAATAGTAAATAAGTAGGCAGGGTATGCTTATGAAAGAATAGGTATCGGCTGTCAATGCATATCCAGTTATCAAGTCACTTGGGATGAACAATAGCTTTGCTAGATGACAAATGGCTAGCATAAACATTTTTAATCTTTATATCTCCTCATAAAATATTATAAAGCAGACCAAGAGTGTGGTTGTGGTAGTGAGGAGACGAGATGGAAGGGGGACTATTTCCTAATGTGAAATAAATCAGGGTCTCAGAATTATAAAAGACAGATCTTTAGAGTACCTTTAAGTACAAGTCCTTATTGGTCTTACATTTAAATGAAATGAATGCCTAAGATAAGGTACTGCAAGTTTAGGGCATGACATTAGAAAGTTTATAGGTTCTCCTGGACAAAGCAGAAGGACTAGGTTTTCAGCGCGTCTAGGATCTATTCTATTAAACATTTTAAAATAACATAAACTTGCTTAATCTCTGCCTCATGTAAAGCAGATATTCAGCATTCAGGAAATGTGAGTATATTCCATTACACGACAGCTCCCCTTCCTTCTTTCATCAAGAAAATACGGTTGAGACTACATCTGTGGTGATACAAGCATATACAGACTGTATGTTTTTCATGTGCTTTTCTACCTTAAACATTCAGAATATGTTAGATTTGTATGATGAGAGCTGGAGGGAGGGGAAAGAGGAATGAAAGGAATATTTTTGTTCATTGATTTCCATTTTATGATAGTTATGTTGTATTAGGTGAGGCAACATCTTCATAATTCTGGTGCAGAGTACTTGACAATTAAGTAGTCCAATATTTGCTTTCCTGAGTTTGAAGCTAGTGTTGAGCCTGAGTTGTCACTGAGATAAGTAAAGGCCTAATCAGGACAGGTTATATGTGATATTGGTGACTTTCAACTAAATTAAACCCTTTAATTACGACATAAAATACATGGTTGTTGGCATGAACTCTTTAAAAATTTCAACCTTATTTTCAAATGGTGCAATTTGCCATGAATGCCTGAAAGTCCAAGAGGGTTATATGTTGACCCTCTACTCATGGATGAAATTCTCTAATTAGGTATTTACATTTTGTCAAACCTAAGAGAGAAGACGTACTTTGGTTTTGGCCACTGTCCTAACTATGATTCAGAACATGTCATCATTTGTATTATATGAGCTGTAGAGTCCTCTGGGCTGCAAAAAGCCTCACCCGGTGGAGACCATGTGTCCTCACTTACAAAATGACAACAGTAGTGAGTTTTACTAAAAGGTGTTTGAGGGAGAAACAAGGAGAGGAAAATAATAAATTCTAACTAATAATTCACAGAAATCAGAACTCTCATCTGGGGGCACAGAATAAGTGTAGATTAAAAAGCATGTTATGACAGACACAATTATATGCTTCAAATAAATCTTCTAAAAATTAGAAGAAAGCAAAGCATTCAAATCTACCTCCCCTTCCCTCAGATCTACCAGGTTCATTCGATGATTAATAGGTTTCTATTCATGACTGAGGTCAGTATCGATAAATCATCTTCTAAGAAAAAGATGCTTCACTGTGTAAAGGGCACTAAACAGTCCTGAGGAAGAGGGAGAACCACAGGTGGAGAGTAGAGTTTTTTGAGTCCAAATCATAAAAGAATGGGATCAATGAAATCAGTGTTAGAGGAATTAAGACATGGTAGCCCTCTTCTGATTTGGTAATTCTTTCCAGGAGAACTTCAGAAATTTTCTTCTGTCTTGGTGCATGGGAATAGATCTCTTTTTAAATCCATGTGTTTTGTTTTTTTTTTCCCCAGATGTTGGCTTTGACAGATCAGTGGGTTTTTTCGTAAGCCCTGGGAGCTATAACTGGAAAAACTATAAAACAATGCAATGGTTTCATATTTAGAAATGAGCAATGACTGCAGGACTTCCCCTAGAAACTAACAGTTTCTGGAGAGCTGTTTGGCATTATCTGTAATGCCTACTGTCAGGTTTATTTCCTTCCTTTAAGAATAGGTGACTAATTTGTGAAAGAGGCAGTAATCTCTTGTCCAGATTTATTCTGAAGTGTATTTTTCCCCTCCAAAAAGCACTTTGTGATGGATAATAGCAAATAAAGATAATGGGATCTTTGCCTAGCTTTCCTAGACTTGCTGCGGGCTGCCTTGCAAAAAAAAAAAAAAAAAAAAAAAAAACCCGTTTGAATAATTGTAGGAAGGTTTATTTTGTAAGTCTGAGTCTCAGACTTAAAAAACCCTGCAGGACTTGTTTAGCATTGCTTGGGATCAGTTCCCCTGTCATAAGTTAACCCTGTTAACTACTTAGAGTATCCTGGAGTCCTACTGTGATGTGCAGTAAACTGGTTAAGACTAAAATGCCTTTAGGGACTTACATATCACATCCCCTTAATCCTCTTCTTACTTGGTTTAGAGATCATCCATGCAGAGACCTGTTTGTCTACCTAGAAATTGTCCTGTTGATGGGTTTAGGAATTATACTGATTTAGGCTTTTTAGGGTTGAGATTTATAATGTTCATTCTACCCTGCTCTCATTTATCCAGCAATGTGTCTGGCCTGCCATCTGGAATGACATCCTGGCACATCTTAAGTAAGAGGAATTTGCCTTTTGTTGGATTTTCCACTCTAGGTCTGTATAATCAAGGAACCCGCCGATTGCTGGTGAAATGTCCTTTTTGCTCTAGTTGCATGGCTCTTGTTTTCATAACTTTGAATCTTTTTCGTGTTTAGGAATGACTTTGATATGAAAAGGACACTTTGAACAAAGAGTCTAACCTGATATTATCTGAAAGCATCACCCACTATTGTTTCAAATAACACCTTGGATTGCTATTGCTTAAGGAGATTTGAGACCAATACTGTTTTTTCCTCAGCTTGTCTACTATGTGTATGTTGTTTTAGTAGGAATCTCTGCAGCCTGAGGCATTTTTTCCATCATGAAGTTATTTAAGTGAAGGGGATTTACAGTTAATAATTCCATTTATGTCATTTGTCTGGAAGAAAGAGACAGAATTTGTTTTTGTCTTTTAAATTAAAAGCTCTAAAATAAGAAATAAAATGAAAAAGGGCAAAACAAACCAAAATAAAAACCCCAGAATAAGTAGTGTTCCTTGACGGAGGTGATTTGCTGATTTCTGCTAAAGCACTCCCCATCTCCCTACTTTCCATTATCTCTATGATGGCTTTCTTGCTTATACTCCTAGCACTAAAATTAATAAAATGAGAGCGTTTCAGATGAGTTTTATGAAGTAGATCCTTTGGAACAAATGGGAGCTGAAAACAGGTCTTTGCTGTTGTATATAAATGCTAGCAATCAAGATTCAACTGCATTAACAGAGGCCACTCCGATGACTGCACGTTTGTGCCGCCTAAGAGAGACTTTTCAGGTAGTCATCAAATCTCTCTGAGAAGTCACAGATTTCTTAATCTTGGGCATCAAGAGGGGCCAGAGAAAAGCACCTCCTGATAAGAAAGGGGTCACGCTATCCACAACAGTCTTTGCTGGTATGCTTGCACAGTCATATGTGTCTGCAAAGTCTCATAACTGGAGAAGGGAAGTGCAAAACACCGAAGATCCTGCTGGGACCAGATGTGACTTTTTAGATAGCCTTGGTATTTTTTCTTGACTTTAGCGTGTGAAGAATCATACATGCTAGAGAATCATCCTGCCTGTAACGCTGCATAATGACACACAGCCATACAATTAATGGTAGAAGTACAGCACATAAAGCAGAATAAGCATTCCTGCAGCTGAATTCATAAAAGTATCAGAACATGTGGTAGTGGCGGTAACACTCCCAAATTTTCTCATCGGAGGGAGTGGAAGAAAAATCCCTCTTGAATCATAGGGCTGTTGTACATTTGAAGTGAATCACCACCTCTAAAAGACCCTTGCATGTCTCTCTCACTTAATTTCTATTTTTAGCCTGCCTGTGAAAGATGGATCCTCTCAGACCTGTGCCCTTTTTATCATGCTTATTTCATTAGTTTTAGTAGTGAAAAATTGTAAAGCTTACTGTGAATTTTAGTTTTTCTAACAGTTTTGCCACCAGAACACCAGAAATATGACTTTGCAGATAGTGAACAAAAATCCCTAGAGTACCAACAATTGGAAGTGCATGTTAGTTTCCCTATTACTTGATCAATGCTGTCACTAATGCAAATCTATTCCCACAATGCACGGAGTGTCATTAATTTTATGTTGTTTACGTACTCTTGCCATAAGGTTAAGCAATTCCTACTATTAAGCTAGATGAAATTGCATTACCTTAATGAAATGCACTTTACTGATAAAGAAGAATGTCACTTTCACAAGTGGAAGCGCTGTTAGCAAATTTTTACGAGAGAATTCCCAAAATCATATCTTAATTGCTTGGACAGCTGTGTAGTTTACATAACGAGCAAACAATGCCAAGGTTTTTTATTTTCTTTGTCAGCTGTATTGGATGTTAGTATGCATGGTGGACCTTTTTTAGGCCTTTTATTACTTGATTGCAAATCATTCTTCATTGCTGCCCAAATTTATGGAAGGACATTGCTCCCTGAGGTGCCATATCCTTTCAGGTCTGTAACTGAACATGACTGATGGCTCCAGTGTAACAGTTGCTTATTACGGCGCTCACTGAGCTATGATTGCTCCAATACTTTATGTTGGCAGATGTGTTTCCCTTGGAACAGCATCTCCGAGACAGAGGTCATTGATCAAACCCCCCTCTGGCTGTTCCATTATGTGCAAATTATTGCTAAAAGCAGAGAGACTGAGAAAGGGGGAGTGTGTGTATGTGTGTGTGTGTGTGTATGTGTGTGCGCACGCGGTCTGCTCACTGCAGAATTGAGGGAAAGGAAAAAGCTAATGTAATGAAGCAAAAAAAAAATCTGTCTATACTGGAAAAATGTTTTTATAATGTGATCAAATGGAGAAGAAAGAAGGAAATTAAGATTATTTCAGTGGGGGAACAATTGCATAATATGGTAGCTTTTTTTTTTAAACTGAGCAATGCACTGTATTTTTGCTTGTGTTATGTTGCTTGTGTGTATTTTTAGTGCTGAAGTTGATGGAAAAAGAGTCATTCAATACCTAAGACACTTCTATTAACATTTGTTAAATAAATGAGAGAATTTTTATGTATTGGAGAGGGCCTTGCTATATAGTAGTGGACAGTGGCTTTGCTGTGCACGAATTAAAAAAAAAATCAGAACAGAGACAGGGTTGTTGAATTAAGCAAGTGCCTGTCTTGAGTACTTCCCAAAGACTGTCTGACTGAGACTATGGACATGCACTACCACAACCACTCGTTAACAAAGTGTGAAGGGTGCCTTGATGTGACACGAGTGGTGTTACATGTTAAAAGAATACCTGGATCCTATGAACAAGTTATACTACCCTGGAGGTGTTCAAAAGACATGCAAACATGGCACTTGGGGACATGGTTTAATGGGCATGGTGGTGTTGTGTTAACAGTTGGACTTGATGATCATAGAGGTCCTTTCCAACCTTAATGATTCTACGTTTCTATGATTCTACGTGTATGAGATGTCAAAAATTTGGGAAATTTTAATATAAACTTTAATGATGAAATTTGTTTGTCACTAATGGGGTGTTTCTTTTGTCTTGTTTTTATATTTTGTCAGTTGTAACAGACATCTCCAAGAAATAAAGCTATTAGATTCTCTTGGAGGAGGGGGGAATTCCTGAAAACAGCAGGTCAGAGGCGACATTAAAAAAAAAATAGCCCTCTGAAAATTAATTTATCCTTTTTTTCTTTCTTCCCAGAAATAATTAAAAAAACAAAACAACAAACTGTCCAGAGTCTAATGACTTGGAGCTATTTGTAAATTAAATAGAACTTTTCTTGACAATTCACTGAAATTGAAATGGACTGTTGAGTTAGACCTTCTGTTTTCTTTTTTTTGTTTGTTTCTTAAACTCACAGTTTCCCTGGCTTTGTTTTAAAAGTTGTTGAAAATAGATTTCCACAGATGTATATGTATATAAAAATGCAAGTCAGTCCTCAGTACAGTCCCATACAAAAATAATTATTTTTTGGTAAAAGTGAGTCACTGAGTTATTTTACATTACAACATTTTCTAGCTTTGCATCTGTTAACACTGTGGTTAACAAGAAAGGAAAATTGCTAATTAAGAAAAAAAAAAAATCAGTTAACTGCATGGTTTGCAACCTTTAGTTTAGCTGTCAATATCTGTACCATGAATCTCCATCCATGGAGCCACCAAAATATAACTGAAGAAGACCCCAAGAAAGTTGTTTTAAGTTGTCCTTTGAATGAGAGTGCAGATCAAGTTGGTTTAAAAGACATCCAGAGGTCATAATTCCATCTATGGAGTAATTTTAAATGTTATCATTTTATTACTAAAATATTTAATTATTTTATTATTATAAATATAAATATAATTATTAAAATTATAATTGTATTGAATAATTTCCATCTAAATTATTCTACAGTTTGACAAACCTTTCTGGATCACCTTCTCCAGTAGCTGATCATATTACAAAGCATAATGTGACTTTGCAGCCTTTACTCGTGCAAGGGGGGTTACTGATACTTTCCCTATCATGCAATAAAAACAATTCCAATTGGCTTTTGAGTTTGGACTTCTCATCACAAACGTAAGCACTCTATTGCCTTCCAGTTGTTTCTATGTACCTTTCTAAAGCATGCTTTTTTTTTTCTTCCTAGCAACAATGCAATCAGATATTTGAAACAGATTTTCCATAAATACTCTGCTGAATTTAAAAGCAATCTTTGTTTTAATGCTCTCTTTCTTCAACTTTTAACCCGATATTTAACCTATTCCCCCTTCAGGCATTCCCCCGCTAATTGCATTAAAACTTTCCCGTTCAGCAAAAAAGCTTGCTGTAACTAGCCTGGTTTAACTTGCAACCTATCTCTTTAAAGAGAAAATATCTAGGTCAAATCCATAGTTCTTGTAAATTGAGGTAGGTACACTTATAAGTGGCTTATGCAAGGATTTGGCCCAGTATAACTAGACAATTGTAATGATCTTAGGCTATTTCAAAGCCACAAGACCATGAACAACTTCTGATAATAAGCTGCTTTATTGTATTCCTAGGAATAGGAAAAGGAAATCTCCAATAAAAATGTTCAGGAGTCTCTACGGAGTCCTACTTCTCTTCAAATGGTTTGCCAGTGATCATGCTGGATACCAAGCCATTAACATGTATAGACTGTCAATTACTTTAACCACATGCTTTATATTGTATCTACTTTAGCTTTCTTTTCTACTATTATAAAATATCCCCTCCTTTGACTAAAGAAATTAATCAAAACCAAGTCGTTTGGAGAAAATAAAAATACATGGCTTTTAATAGCAAATAGTAAAAATGCTATTAAAAATTAACAGATAATATATGTTCTCTGCTCTTTCTCTTGTCACTATTTCTGATAAGGGATTCAATTTTTAATTTAAAAGAAATTAAAACTATGTCAGCAGTCTTTCAAGTTTTTAAATTGACTATATGAAAGAAAATGTTTCCTTGCCATAGTGAATGTATTTCCTTGGTCTATTGCTTTCACACATTCTCACTTGTGTGACGCAATGGAATTCACGAATCTTCAAAAATCACTGATGGTCTCATCTTTTAAAGGAACTAAAAATGGAACTGTGATTTTTTAAATTTTTTAAAATTTTTTTTTAATAATTTCAAGTATCGGTATAGGAAAATATCTTCCCTCTTATTTTGCTCTTGATGAAATGCTAAGATAAATATCTGTATGGGATGATATATTTTTGAAAGATTCGGCCTATAACAAACTTTCATTTCCATATCAAGCCCTTTTAACAGAAGAAAAAGCAAGGAATTAGATAATATTTGGAAAAACATGAGGAGAAAGAGAATGGCAAGCACGCTTCACTCACATCGCACTTGCTTTGGTTATGACACTTGTTCAGACTGTGGAGACCTGGCTTGTCTTCCACCATGCAGGAAAAATTGCTGAACCATCACAGCAGGCCAGGTTGTTTTTCTCTGGAAGGTGGGTTGTCTGATTTTTTGGGAATCTTTGCCTTTTTTCCTTTGGAGTAATCCTGCTGACACTCACCTTATTCTTATCACAGAATATGATACAGAAAAGGTTTAAATGCTGTAATAGGTGCTTGCTGGGGGGACTAATGAAACTGATGTGTGTTCATTTGTCTGAGTAAAAATGACCACAAATCTGTCAGTTGTGAGACAAAATGTCTGAGGAGAAACTGATGTAATTTAAAACTAAGTTATTTTACATAGAGACTGAATTGTGTTTCTTCTTTTTCCTTTCACCTCAAATAAGACAAAATTACTGCTTCAGAAACTACATCAGATATTTACGGTCTGGTTACAATCTGCACTGTTCTTACTTGTAACGCACACATTTCCTTGTGCTGGTGACACTGTTTGCTACCCATCAAGACAAACATACAGGCCATGATCCTGAAGATGTACCATGAAGCAGCCTTCACTGCCTGAAGACAATTAAGGCTCTTTATATATTAATGCAATTAATTGTCTTTATATATTTTAAATATGCAGGAACTGATTGTGAGAAAATAATTTTTAAACTCCTTTCTGATGTGATATGGGCACTCACAGCTGAAAATGGGAACTACAGAGTGTATGTAGTGTATCCAGTAGGACTTGGATGCTATTTATCATTCTGCATAATTAGTTATTTTCAACTCAGTTTATGTTGTTCTAAACAAGTTTTAGTAAAAACAATACTGCTCATGTCATAGTGGAATTAGGATCTTTTGTAGTTTTTGGTGATAGAGTATCTAGAGTAACTGATAGACTTAAGGTCAAGGATGACCAACATATTTTTTTCTCTAGGCCATGATCTTGCATAATTTCCCTTGAAATCCTCAAAGCCCTTTGTACTTATTCTTCTGACTTTAAGAAAGTCACAATGACATTATTTAAACCTCTTACCCTATAAGAATGAATTACATCTGTTCTTGAATGTAAATTCTTTTTAAACAGGGAGCACCTTAGATAGCAAAGCATATGTAGCTTGCAAAGACAGCTTTTCAAAAATAAAAGACATATATTGGTCATTTGCTATAAAGCCAAAACATATAGTGCACAAGCCCAGGTTTTTAGCAGCAAGACTGTCATTGTCCTTTGATTCTTTTCTGCTGAGGTACTGTCAGCTCTTTCATGAATTAATGTGCACACCCACTCAAAAACAGATGTAACAATGGGAGTTCAAGAAAAAACGAGCAAGCTGGATGCCTAAAACCTGATTGGTGACTGATGCTTAGTTAATGGTCCTGGTATTTTCACCTTGTAAATTATGTCTCAGGTAGCAACCTATGCACTCAAGTCTTCTTTTCATCCAGGGAAAAAAGTTCAAGTATCTCTCCCTCGATAAACAGTACACTGAGAGATGGGAAACAAAAGCATGCACAACCTATGTAAAATATTACAAAATGTTTTTAGGGTCTTTACATCAGGTCATTCACTTACAGCATTATAAACAGATCCCAAATCCCTGATTTCTTGCTACAGCTGATTCTATTCAGACATACCATTTTAAATCAAGAAACCTTATTGGATAATGGCTTTGTCATATGTTCCAAATATATTTTTGTTTTGCTGAACTGGTCTTTTCTGGCTAAGAATAAATAGTTCCGTGAAAAGTCATGGCACCAGCGAAGTGGTCTCAGATAACAGATTGTATTTCAGTAAAAGAGACTGAAAAAAAACATGTTAAAGCAGCAGAAATACACTGTGCCAAATAATTCACAAAATAGAAGTTGTGCATGCAATGTATTTTTCTCTTAATTAACGTGTGCTCCCTTAAAGTGCTTTTAGAAATGAAAGCAGTATAGGTAACAGCCACATTGTTCAGCAAAATCGAATATGTGTATAGTAAGAGCAAAGTTGCTAAAAGTCTTTTACAACCATTATGCAGCAAGCAAGGCTGAAATAGCAGTCTTTCCAGGTCAGTGAGTATCTTGTCTAAGCCCTGCTGACTCTGTCCAGATTAGAAAAAAAATATATATCCAGACCATTTCTGGGTCAATAAAAATATTTCAGGTCTCTGAGTTTCCTTGAGATGTTGGAGAATCAGTTAGGGACAGTTTAAACCAAACAGAGTCATGATATATTCATTGCAGTTAAACTATTCCAAGCTGTGTAAGATCTTAGTTTTTTAAAGGCACAAAATGGGACTGGTAAAATAACACCTCTCCTGACAGAGGCAGGGAGAAAAAACTTTAAACATTAAAAAGTTATATGTTTAGAATAAATTTGCTGTCTGATTTTATTTATTTTTTCATATTTATAATCAGATTGGCATATTTCTTTTACGGAACCTACAAACAAGTGTATTACTGATGTTTTTCATAGTGCTCAAAGCTGGTGTTATTTTTAAGAAGTCTCTAAGCTGTGCAAATGAGAGAGGACAGTTTGAAGCAGTATTCATTAACTTAGCAATCAAAGACAGGACTGTCATGTGCATGTTTATTTCAAAAGTCTTTCCCCCACAGCGTAACATCACTAATTAAAGGTTCATTATTATTGAAATTGCAATTTGCACAGTCTGATTTAAGTAACTGGACTTTAATTCAAATGTATGAAGTGACATTTCACTTTATTAGGGTTCACTCAAACATGATTTTATTCAGTTCAATGCAACAGGTATAATTTGCAACCACACAAACGAATCACTTTATAGTAGACTTCTATGCATGAGTGTATGGAATCAATAATGTTCATGAAATTTCAGTGCATATTTATCACTGCTGTTCATCCAAGTCTAGGTTTCTTTGGGACTCACCGTATACTGCTGTGCTTATGGGTATATTTCATCAAGAAACTGTTGGCATAGGCTGGTGGCATTGAGAAATATGGTGTTATTACATTTTTCAATAACTTGAACACAGAAGACAAACACAGCTACATATCTCATTTTCCTATGATGTTGTTAGCCTTCTTTAGGCTATGGAGTACAGCAAGGGGGAAAAGAAGTATGACATCAATTTGGAGGCTAGGGCAGAAAAGTGGTATATCAGACAACACAGTGAAACCTGGGAGGCACAGGTCCAGCTGGAGACCTTCACTCTGTTCTTAATTTAATCATTGCCTCATTTCCCTCTTTCAAAATGGGAATAACATCCTATTCCATTAAAGCCATGTGAGGCAAAGATCTTTTAAAATAATTTTGGGACATGTGGCTACTACTGAAATATCTCACGGCTGTGTCCAGACGAATAAACAGCTTATCTAAATAGACATTCAAATGGTATATTGAAAGACAATTGGGAAAAAAACAGCAAGACTTTGCTCTTTTTCATGGAACTCTATAGCATCATGAACTTCAATATGCTGGAAATGGAGGTCTAAGTTATCTCAACTGAGCAAATATCATCAGCCGTATGTGAATACAACATATGAAGTCACAATTAATTGGACTGTTCAAATGAGAGTAGAGTTTGTCAGGTTATCATGACGTCGGGGTTGGCAGATGTAGGAACAAAGGAAAAGGTGTGTATCTATCCAAACATAAAACCCCTAAAAGTCTGGAAAAAAAAAATTTGTACTTTATCTGTCTTAGAATAAGATCTATGCCTACATTGACAAGGCTGTTTGTGCTCTTAGCTCTAGGTTAGTTCCTGCTCATTATTTCTACCGTCTTTTCTAAATCTATCGTGCTATGTTTAGTATCATTGTCTGAAGTTGGTTATAAGCCTACCAAAACCTCAGGAGAGCTAATATGAGATCCTGTGAGACAAGGTGAACATAATGTGGATGTAAAGGTAGGTAGTATCAAAAAATCTCTATTTTATCTCTTTCATTTGATTCAGCAAATTATTTTTTTTTAATTTTTTTGAGTGGAGGTTTACTTTGTGGGTAAAGTAATAGAAATATTACCTATACCGATCTACTATGGTATAGGTAGACTTTAATCTGTTTGAGAGCCACCAGGGGAAACCTAGAGGGGGTGTGAACCTTGACAAGTACCAGAGCTTCCAGGCAGAGACAAAAAGCTTTACACTTTGTTTTACAGGTTGGACAGCACTACAGAAATAGAAGCACTTTGGACATGTAATGCAAAGCACTCTTGAAGCATAAACTCACTCTGGTGTTTCAAATTTGTTGAAAAAATATTTATGGTTTAGTAGATCAAGCCTTGAACCTATGTGTACTTTCTATTTCCTGCACTTGCCATGAAGCTGTTGTGAAGGAAAAAATCTAGTGTGAACTCTGAGTAATTTGACAGAAAGCAAGTAGTGGGCTTTTTCACCATTAGCGAGCGTGGAGCCATGGCTTTTCATCCATTCTACACTTCACTCGTGCAAAATCCATTGTTTTATGTGGTGTTTATCCTCCAAAGCTTGATACCACATTGCTTTGTTTTTGTGGATAAAAGCAGAATCAAGACTACTGTCTTCAACCTTTTTCAGGGAAAAATTTGAATTGGAATGAGTTGATTTATAAAATTAAATAGGTCAGATGTTTTCTTTTGCTCTGTAGCACAGTATCTTGTAGAACTAGTATGTGCTATCACATGTGGTATTTAGAAACTATTAGGATCCTGAGTATGCATAAGATCAACAGATGCATGTAGCTGTTAAATATGTGTAGCTATTGTCTATAATTTTCAGATGTAAAAAATAGACTCTGAAAGACTCACTGGGCAGGATCACAGAGTTATGGGAGGCTTACAGTTATCATAACGTAGTTGTCTGCAGTGATCTTGTCTAGCCTATCTCAAAACTACTATGTGGAAAAAAAATCAAGAATAACTTGCTGTTGAGGTGATTTTGAGTAACCATATTGTTGTACTTCCAGGAAAAAAAACAACCTGTTGTATCTATAGTGCAATCAAGCAAAACTGTCAGAACACAGCAAGCAGAAGGAAACACAGAGAAGATAATGTCCAAAAAGAACATCTATCAATCTAGGAAAAAATGTGTCCTGTACTGTAATGTACAAATCTGACAGTGTGCACACAACTGAAAATCTTGGTATCGCTTCATAATGACCGAAACAGGAGACAGGTTTATCTGCATGTGTTTGCTACCAGGTCACATGAATTTTGTCCAAGGAAGAGTATCGTTGCAAGAGCCCCTGAGTGATTCTTTCTAAAACAATTTTTACTGCTAGGGCTGAGAATTATGTGCAGCAAAGGCAAAAGTGATTCGCTTATAAGGAAGGATGCACTCACTGGAGTATGTAACATTACTGGCCCCTCTAGGAACTACCCAACATCACCTTTGAAACACATAAACTCCATCCGTAAGTGAAGCTTTGGCTGGTGTGTGTCTGAAATGCTTATTCTTGTTGCAGCATCTTTCCTGACTTAAGGTACAAATTGTATGGCTGGAGAAGGGAACAATAACTTCAGTATCTCTGTATCTCAGTCTCTGTTGCTCTCATATGTGTCCCACTAGGCTATGAAAATGAAGCATAAATTTAAAGCCACCTTCTAGAAGTTAGTCTCTGCTGGGTAATATCAGAGCTGATGTGGATGACATCCAAGTGCTTGCAAAGCAGCTTTCAGAATATATTCCTTACAGCACAGGTTTTTAACCACAGTTGATCATCAAAAAATCATATCCAATGGCGCTTCAGCAGGCTTTTTGAATGACTTTTTGGTGTCAACAAAGTTAAGTTTAGAGTTTGGATAACCCTGTTACCCCATTACAACTCCAGCTATGCTTTCTTTACATTCCTTTTTAAAATTATTATGAATTAAAGAGCTTTGTCTTTTGTTTCAGATGATGAAAACAGCATGATGCAATGCAATCTTCATCATGTGTGCATCAACATGCTTTATAGAGAAATCATAGAAACGGAATTCTAGCTGTTTTGATGGTACGCCTTTTAAACGCTGTCCACAGTGCCTGGAGAAAATAAACTACTTCTGTCTAAGCATTTTTGTGTTCTCATGATGACACCCACTAATTTCTTTAAGAAAATTGAATTAAGGGCCTTCAAGTTTTTTATGTGCGAGTGATGTCATGAGAACTTTCTGTACAGATTTTACGCTGGTAGTTAAAAACATACATCTAAAAACTAGATAATAATATCAAAACTAACAAGAAATAATGACTAGTTTCACGCTTCAAAATAAAATACAGATCTGTTATTATGAGTATGAATGTAAAGGACAGTAGCCTTACAGAACCTCTTTCAAATAGAAACAAAATAACCTGGCTTTGAAAATTAAGAGTAATGGAGAAATTTTAAAGACATACCCAAAAAGCCACAGTCAGGAAGATAAGATGATTTTGTTATTCATTTAATTGGAAGGTTTATAGGTTGAAAGCCTCCATAAAAATAAAAAACAAAACAGCTAAAAACACAGTAAAAGATGGAGAGGTGAGTTTATAGCTTTTTCTATCTGTTTCTGAACTGCAGTGGGGAAAAAAACCAAAACCTGATTCCTAGGAGGGAATGTACCCTCCAGAACTATTAATACAGCAGCTGCTGATGCAAGAGGAATACTAGCGGATGGACCTCAAAGTGACTTGATTTGTGCACTATCCATGAACAGCATTTCCTTTTGTCACTACTACTGGGCAAGACGGGCCTGTCATCTGCCCGACTGGGGCTTTTTCTTGTTTTTAAGGAGATGCAAATAACAAGCAGAATTTATAAAAATAAAAGTTTGAGTATTTGGGTATCAAAGGAAATCCTGGCAACATTATTCCTGTGCACCAATGTGTGAAAATGATGGAATAAATGTTTCTGTTATACAGCTGAGAAAAAAACAGAAAATGTATTTGCATGATCATGAGCAAATGCTTTCAGAAAGACATTAGATAGTAAACTCAAACACTTTTTTTAAAGTTGGGCATTTTATCTTCTGAATTTTATAACCTATTTGAGCTGCTAAACTTTCTGGACTGTCTATATGTTGGGGAATGCTGGGACAATTCTGGGGGACCAAAAGAAAACTAATGCTGTGACAATATTTAAAGAGAGGAAACAGGGTGACTCAAGTAATTATAAGCTTGCCTGTCTTGTGTAGATTGTAGACAATAGGAATGGCAGATAATAGATGTGACTTTTTTTTAAGAATTAAGAAAAGTTAATTAATGCCAATAGTGTCACTATAAGCTTGGTTGCTAAAAATGTTGTTGTAATACAATTAGGGAACTGTAAGGTGTTTTAACTTGGTATGGCAAAGCACTTTGACTAAGGAGCAAAACCAGTAGCAAATCAATACGTATCAGTCAGGTGAAAACATTACATAAATTACATTCTTTGAGAAACAATTGCTGGGGAAGCATTGCTGAGTGGACGTTTCTCTGGACTGAGTTCTGTGGACCCAGAGTTGTTTAACATTTTATCTATGGCATAAAATAATTGCTGATCAATTCACTAATGATGTGAAAGCTGGAGGATCAATATAAAAGAAGTCAGAGCACTGATACCTAACAGTCTAGAGCCCTCTGTAAACTGTGTATAACCAGTGATACATAGAACATAACAGAAATCCACCCTCTTTTCATTTAAAACTGTTACCCTTTTTCCTATTGCAACAGGCACTACTAAAAAGTGTCTCCTCTTTTTTCTCATAAGGCCTCTTTAAGTACTGGAAGGCTGCAGTAAGGTGTCCCCAGAGCCTTCTCTTCTCCAGGCTGAACAACTCTCTCAACCTGTCCTCACAGGAGAGGTGTTCCATCCCTCTGATCATTTTTGTGGCCTCTGACTCACTCCAACAGGTCCATGTCTTTCTGGGATTGGGAACCCCAGAGCTGGACACAGGACTCCAGGTGGGGTCTCACCAGAGTGGAGTAGAGGGGCAGAATCACCTCCCTTGACCTCCTGGCCATCCTGTTTTGGATGCAGCCCAGGATATGGTTGGTCTTCTGGGCTGTGAGGGTGTATTGCTGGCTCATGTCCAGCTTTTCATCCACCCGTACGCCTAAGTGCTTCTTGGCAGGGCTGCTCTCCATCCCTTCATCCCCCAGCCTGTACTGGTACTGGGGAGTGCCCTGACCCAGTTGCAGGACCCTGCACCTTGGCCTTGTTAAACCTCATGACATTCACACAGGCTCATTCCTTGAGCTTGTCCAGGTCCCTCTGGATGGAATCCTGTCCCTCAGAAACATCAGCTTGCACCACTCAGCTTGGTTTCATTTGCAAACTTGCTGAGGGTGCATTTGATCCCAATATCTCTGTCACTGATGAAAGTATTAAATAGTACTTGTCCCAGTATGGACCCCTGAGGGACATTGCTTGTCACTGATCTCCATCCGGACATTGAGCCATTGGCCACTACATTCTGGATGCGACCATCCAACCAATTCTTCATCCACCCAATGGTACACCCATCAAATCCGTATCTCTCCAATTTAGAGAGAAGGATGTTGTGGGGGACCATGTGAAAGGCCTTACAGAAGTCCAGATAGACGACATTGGTAGTTTTTCTGTTGTCCACTGATGTAGTCACTCCATCATAGAAGGCCACTAGGTTGGTCAGGCAGGACTTGCCTTTGGTGAAGCCATGCTGTGTTGAATCACCTCCCTGCTCTCCATGTGCCTTGGCATAGCTTCTGGGAGGATCTCTTCCATGATCTTCCCAGGCGCCGAGGTGAGACTGAAAGGTGAGTAGTTCCCAGGGTCCGCCTTGTTACTCTTTTTAAAAATGGGTGCAATGTTTCCCTTTTTCCAGTCTCCAAGGACTTCACCTGACTGCCAGGACTTTTCGAACATCATGAAGAGTGGCTTGTCAACTACATCAGCAAATACCCTCAGGACTCTTGTCAGGTCCCATAGGCTTGTGTATGCTCAGGTTCCTCAGGTGGTCTTGAACCTGATCTTCTCTCACAGTGAGAGGGACTTTGCTTCTCCTGTCCCCATCTTGCAGGCCATTACCTTGGGAGATGTGGGAAGAGATATTGCCAGTGAAGTCTGGGGCAAAGAAGGTGTTGAGTACCTCATCCTTTTCCTCATTCATTGTTACCAGTTTGCCAGTTTTGTTCATCAAGTGGGGTATGCTTTCTTTGACCTTCCTTTTCTGGCTGACATACCTATAGAAGCCCTTATTCTTTGCATCCCTTGCCAAGTGCAGCTCAAGCTGTGCCTTGGCCTCTCTGATCCCATCCCTACACAACCAGGCAGTGTCCCTGTATTCTTTCCAGGATACCTGTCCCTGCTTCCACCACCTGCGCATTTCCTTCTTATGTTTTAGTTTGACCAGCAGGTGTCCATTCATCTGTGCTGGTCTCTTGCCTTCCTTTCCTCATTTCTTACACCTGGGGATCGAGAGCTCTTGTGCCCTACAGAAAGCTTCCTTAAAGATCTGCCAGCTCTGTTCTCCTGCCTTGTCCCTGAGGGCAATTTCCCAGGGGTCCTATTGGCTAACTCCTTTAAGAGCTGGAAGTTTGCTTTCTGAAAATTCAGGGTCCTGCCTTTACTCTTTGCCTGCCCCATATCCCTCAGGACTGTGAACTCCATGAATGCATGATCACTGCAGATCAGGCTGCCTCTGATCTTGATGTCACCATTTACCTCACATGTGTTGGTTACCAAGAGGTCCAGTATGGCATCTCCTCCGGTAGGACTGGCTATTACCCAGCATAGGAAGTTTTCCTCCATGTATTCCAGGAGTCTCCTGGATTTCCTACAGCTCGCTGTGCTACTTTTCCAGAAGATGTTCACAGAATCACAGAATCACTAAGGCTGG
>NW_010539891.1:0-35972 GCF_000687285.1 Phaethon lepturus
ATGATCTTGAAGGTCCCTTCCAACCTTAATGTTTCTGTGCTTCTGTGACTGGACTTCTGGACTCCACCTCAGACTTGACTGGCTACTGCAGACTTTCCCAGTGATCACAGGACTCTTGTCTGACCATGGTGACCATCACTCGTCCCACTCTGTTCTTCTTGTTCGCATACAGCAAGGACATGTGCCCTTCCCAGCAAGAGCCTGCTGCTCTGTGCTCCTCATTGTCACCTTCAGGACCATGTAGGGGGAGTGGAGACAGTGACATTGAGAAGGAATCACCACTGCTGTTGAGCTTCCTCAGGCAGGACGTCACAGTCTGGATCAGGACTCCTCTTCTGAAGCAAAGACGCTCCTCAGCTGGAGGCTGGGTATGGGCACAACTGCAACATTGCACAGGCGAAGAACAAGGGCAAGGGATTAAATGCAGGTCCTGAGAAAAGAAACGGTGAGTCCTTGATGGGCTACCTTGCAGGTAGCTTACTCACTGTCCAAAACTGGTGACCACCTTCTCTCACCATAATGATTTACCAGAGTTACTACTTTTTCTTTTAACCTTTTATTGAAGATCTGTGCTTGTTTTCTCAGCTCAGGATGAATGACTCCGTTATTATTGTTGATACAGGGTTGTTGTCCACTGGCACTCAAAACCAATTCTGAATCATAAGGTAAGTTTTAAAACCAGCTCTGTTAGTTCTCCGTTTGTCCTCAGTCTTCTCAATTTATGTATTCAAGCTTTTCTATTTAATAATTTCACAGTTTCATGTTTCTTTGCTTCTTTTTAATTAAAAGCTGACATTCTCATGTAATGATACAGAAGTTAGGACATATGAAAATAAAATATTTGATTTTGTGAAATCTGGTGACTTCAAGCAATGGTTTCATGGACTGCCATCTGAACCAAGGTTGTTGGTATAGTGAGTTCGGAAAAATCCTTTACCTACAGCTATAAAATGTTTCCCCATCTCCTCTATGTCATATTGTTAACATTCTGAACAAAAACCTGAGAAACCTTCCAAAATTTTCTTTGAAGTACTTGACTCTCTTATGCACTGGCATTCAGCTCGCACAATACTTGATGTTGCAAATGATTGCTTATGTCTCTGCAATTCGATTTGAGGCCAAATCAGTTGAGTAGACCACGTGCATGTAAACCAGCTGATTATGATGGTACAAGGGAACTTATTTTTGCTTTCAACCTCACCTCATACATGAGGTAGCAGCAGCTCTGCCAGCCAATATAAATGTCTTGGAAAGGAGTGTAAACCTGGCCATTTTTACAACAAAAGTTGCCTTAAAAATGTCCTTTTGTAAGAAAGAAGAGATACACACAGAAATGAGATGTTAAATAGCTTCCATTACATGTCTCTGAGCATAAAATGTATCAGTTTTATCTCCCTGGAGCAGTATAAAAAGAAAACATAAAATGGTTTTAAAACTTAGACAAACATTATAGATATAATTACTCAACTTTGCGAACAATATTATTATCCATTATGAACATGTCATCCTGAACAAAGCATTCACACTTCTTTTTTTGTTTTTTACAATAAAATCATACATACAACACACAGGTTCATTTTTTCCTAATTGAGGTTTTATAAGCAAATAAATAGTTAAACTTTTACTTGATCCTGAAGAACTAGGGAAATTAACAGGGAAAACAGCATGTCTCCCACAACATCTAGAAATTTCTCCCTTATCCTAAAAACAGATGTTGTTTGAGGATTTTTTTTGTGTTGAGTGATCCAAAATAGCTGAATATCAGGGTTACTTATGAAACATTATATTTTGTTTTTCTTTACAGGACAATTATCCATTTCTAACAGGACTCTTTCATACTGTATTTTAAACTTTATTTCTTTTTCTGTAGATATTACCTAAAAGCAATATAATGTTAATATGAAAGTACAATTGAGGAAATACTGGAATATTTATTCCATATGATTAATGCTTGAGCTCTTTTTTCCTTAATGCAAATAAAGCCAATGGTAAGGCTCCTAATGAATGTAAATCTGATTTAAATATGAACCAAAAAGTTTCTGACCCTTTGACTTGTAAAAACATACTCTGTATGGCCAATATTCCTGGTATTCTTTGATCTCTTCAATTTATTTTTATTACCAGAGAGGTTGCTTTGATACAAGAAAAAATTTAGGGATAATTTAATCTCTTATTTTCCCTGGAATTCTTTAATGAACAACTCGATTTACTTCCTTACAAATCAGTTGATGACAGCAGATACAAATTAAAATCATCAATTTCTGTATAATACATACTGAGTTTGGACTGTATCCAGGAAATATGTTACTTAAATATACTGGTCAAGACAAAAATCTTTGAAAATTATTCTGATTATTCAATAAAATAAGAAGCAGCTGTCCCATTTCTACAAGTTAACAGTGAAAATGTATCTTTCCAAAATCTTCATGTCTAAATTCAGATATAAGCTTTATGTAATGTGTTTCCACTTTGCCCTAAAAATCGTGCTTTTATAAAAAAGGGATGGCTAAACAGGTAAAAACAGTAGCAACATAGATCAAAACATGTACAACAGGTGCAATAATGTTCACTGTTGCAAATAATCATCATCTGCATAGTGGTATTCATACTTCTCTATTTCCTGTCATGATACTTAAGTCAGTTGAACAGGCCTGCACTTGTCTAGGGTTTTGGTTCTTTAGGTTTGGTTTTCTTTCAGGTGTTTAGGTTTTTGGGGTTTTTTTCAGGAATTTCTCTCTTAGCTCTGTAGATCCATGTAAGATATCTGTTTCCAGATCTGGAACTTCCAGGGTCATGTTACAGAAAGGATCAAGTGTTTCTGACTTCAAATATTGCATCTTTAAATTTTGTTTTTCCTTTGCATATAGACATGCTCACATTTCTCTATGCTGTTCCCTACATGTTTTATACCATCTTCATGAGGGCAAATGGAAGAAGACAGTATATTGGAGTGCGGTGCTAATGCAATTGGACTGCTTCTGGTGTATGAGGTAGCTCTTTCAAGCTGTATTTTTTCTTGATTCACAGGCATTTATATATTGGAATGTGAAGGAGTCCTGGAATTTCTGTGGATGAATACCCTGAGTTCCTCTGTGCAGCATCACTAATTCCCTAAATTCATTGAAATCTGACCACTTCAAACCAAGAATATTTGTAACAGAACTCCTTTTTTTTTTAAATAATTCATTTAATAGAATGATTTAAGGTTATTTTGTATTAAATCCTTACAAGGATATCCAGATCAGTATAAACTTAGCATTACCTCTTATTGATTCATAATGATTTAGCCAAGAAATCTGCCAGCTGTCACAAATCTGAATAGCCGAGGCTATTCAGTACTAATACCATTATTAGTGGCATTTGTTCTTCCACACTGTATTTAAGAAGTTAAATATTACTGTAATGATACCGTTCCCAGATCACCATCTGTTGAGTGATAATTGGTCATTATACAACACTTACAACAAAATTAATATTGAAGTCTTCTATGGTGATTAAAAAATTACTGTTTCTTGAGACATCAGCTATAAAGTTTCACAAATGTGTCTTCAGGAAGACACGACTGAGAAAACAGCCTAAAGCCATTAAGAAGGTTGTAAATAAATTGAAGACCACAGCAAAAAAATGTTAATTGGTAAATGTTGGTGAAAAAAGCTGAAAGACCCAGCCTAAAAACAAAAGGAATCTGAGTAGGATTATCTATAGCCCAATCATAGAGAACTAGGAATCAAATTCTTATAACAGCAAGTTGAAGACTTTAGCTTAAATACATTAGAAAGAAAAAGAGACAGCCAGCTTCCTAAACTATCTAATAGACACTGAGGTACTTCAGGAATTATCTTAAGGATGACTCTGCATTTGTATTTTTTTGCCCTAAGGTTTACTTTGGAATGTTTTCCTTAACATAATAATATATTTCAGTTTTAAACCCTGTTAGGCAGAGGGTAATATTTGGGAGATCTGATAGCAGTAACTGGACCAATGAAGATTGGTGGCTGGGCAGGCAGAACCCATGCTCCAGTACAGGACTGACACATTGCTCAAGAATTTCTTCTTAATGAATTTATTTGTGTGCTTGCAGGCTTACGTGAGAAAGGCAGGTTCAAGAGACCTGCATACAGCTGCAAAGGCTCATTTTGGGGTGGGAACTCCCAAATGCCTAAGCTGTGGAGGGTTTTGACTGCTGCTGTAAGAGGGTAGGAGTGTATCAAAATGACTGTGGTGTGCATGACTGTCACATTGGTCATCATATCCAGATCTGGCTCAAGGGACAAGAAAAAACTCCCAAAACAAACCAGTAAAATCTCCTTCATTATTTTTTTCTGGTTTGTTCCCAAAAGATTGTCCACTATCCACACCTTCGTTGTGCTGGTGCTTCTATGGCAAGTAGGATTCCTACAAGAGAGTTTCTGATTAAAAAAAGAGAAATATTTGCCAGAAATATCAGCTGGAATGGGTGATAAAGGAGCGTCCATATTTTCCAGAGCTAAATCTTTCAAGTTCAAAATTCCTGAAACAAGCTAGTTTGTCTTCAAGAGATGCAAAAAACATGAGCCTGTTCTTATTTCAGGACTCAATCTCTGTGTCAGACATAGATTTCACAACCTGCTGTGATAAAGCAATTACCTCAAGTTTTGAAGTCAGCTATAAGAGAAAATATTTAAGGATTCCATAGTCTGGTGGAGACATCTGGCTGGAAGACAGAAATTACTGCAATTGTATTGCTGTAAGCTAAGATACATTCCAGCCAACAGTCCAACAAGGCGCCTAATGCTTTTTAAGGCTGCAAATATATTTTATGAAACAGAATGTCTGTAAATACGATAGATGAACAACCCCAACTCTCTCTCCTATGAACACAGGCTGAGCGAGTCAGTGTTGTTCAGCCTGGAGAAAACGAGGATCCTTGTTACAAGGACCTTATTACAGCCTTTTAGTACTTAAAGGGGGCTTATAAGAAAGATGAGGACAGACTTTTTAGCAGGGCCTGTAGCGATTGGACAAGGGTTAATGGTTTTAAGATAAAAGAGGACAGATTTAGACTAGACATAAGGAAGAAATTTTTCACAATGAGGGTGGTGAAACACTGGCACATGTTGCCCAGAGAGGTGGTAGATGCCCCATCCCTGGAAACATTCAAGGCCAGGTTGGCTAGGTCTCTGAGCAACCTGATCTAGTTGAAGATGTCCCTGCTCACTGCAGGGGAATTGGACTAGATGACCTTTAAAGGTCCTTTCCAACCCAAACTATTTTATGAGTCTATGAGTCTATGAGTCTGAACATGAGCCAGCAGTGTGCACAGGTGGCCAAGAAGGTCGATAGCATCCTGGCTTGTATCAGAAATAGTGTGGTCAGCAAGAGTAGCAAAGTGATCATCAGCCTGTACTCGGCACTGGTGAGGCCGCACCTCGAATCCTGTGTTCAGTTTTGGGTCTCTCACTACAAAGACATTGAGGTGGTCGAGCATCTCCAGAGAAGGGCAACAAAGCTGGTGAGGGGTCTGGAGCACAAGTCTTATGAGGAGCAGCTGAGGGAACTGGGATTGTTCAGTCTGGAGAAGAGGAGGCTGAGGGGAGACCTTATCGCTCTCTACAACTACCTGAAAGGGGGCTGTGGTGAGGTGGGTGTTGGTCTCTTCTCCCAAGTAACTAGCGATAGGACGAGAGGAAATGGCCTCAGGTTGCGCCAGGGGAGGTTTAGATTGGATATTAGGAAAAATTTCTTCACTGAGAGGGTGGTCAAACATTGGAACAGGCTTTCCAGGGAGGTGGTGGAGTCATCATCACTGGAGGTGTTCAAAAAGCATGTAGAAGTGGCACTTAAGGACATGGTTTAGGGGTCATGGTGGTGTTGGGTTGATGGTTGGACTTGATGATCTTGGAGTTCTTTTCCAACCTTAATGTTTCTATGATTCCATGATTCTACACTTAGACCCTAAAATAAATGAAACTATCCACTTTTGAATTGTCTAAACCATCTTACATTAGGTAACAAAGCCACTGAGAGGAACGGTTTAGTAGAATATAAATAATTTTTTTTTCATTTTAATTATCTTCTACATGTAAGTAATTGTCTTGTCCTTCATATTTATTAAAAGTAGACCAAATTCTGTTTATAACATAGGTAAAAATCCTCATGAAGTATTCAGTGATTTCTAGATCCCATAGGTGGGATACATCGTTCTGGATGACGTCTCTCTTTGCATCTCTTATGAAGGTAAGTCTTCATTATATAGCTTAAAATAAATGCATCATTTTCAAGGGGTTAAAACTGAGTGAAATGGATTGCATCTTTACTGATTAATTTGATATTCATAAATTTTGCCAGCTTGCTTTTTACATTTCCATTAAAATTTTTCAGGATGCTTAAAACAATATATCCTGACTTCTTTCTTTCAAAGAAAATTAAGAATCACATGATGCCATCTGTAAAAGGTTGTTCTTCAGTTTAACCTGTAACTCCCTTACTTATTAAAAATAAATTTTAAACTCTGCAAAGGCACTAAAAAAAAAACAAAACTGAAACAAACAAAAAAGCACAAAACTGTATTTCAGAAGAGCAAGTTTATACCCAGTTTCTTAACCTGCAGATGCACTCATATGGGAAACTGAGAGGTTTTCCTGTCTTCATGAGCAGAGACAGGAACCATTTTATCTGAGCAAATGTATGGGAATAATGAGATTAGTAGATATAACCTGCTACATTTCCTCTTTGTCTTCAGATTTTAAATCTTCTTCAATCCTTAGCATAATCCTAAAATTATGCCCTTTTCACATTCGCTTTCCCTGTATTTTTAACTTGACCCATTATTTTTCCTATCATGAATGACTAATAAAATAAATGTTAGTATTTTTTCCACTAAATTATCTAACACATTTCCTTCCTAAAGCTTCTACTGACAGTCAGTGATTGCAATAGGACTGTACTAGAGCCTTCAAAAAGATTACTTCCTTTGGGTGGTTACCTCTTCAGAAGTAGAATACCTAAATCTTTGCTTTTTAATTTAGTGATTGACCTTAGGTTTTTACATACAAGTTTTTTAAAAGGTTAATTCAAAGCCCTGGAGTTTGTTCTGTTTCGAATGCACAATAAATTATTCAATCACACAGTTCTGACAATGTTGATGGAAATTATTTTTCTTAATGCAAAAAATCTATTAATTTAATTAAAAATAATATTCATAAGATGTTTTAATATTCTATTTGGTATGATATGCCAGCTAGGTGATATTGTTATGTTATAAGTGTGCTTCTTTCTTTCTGATAACAAATGATTCAATGAACTTTTCCACTGGAACTTTAGATCATCTATTTTTCCTTTGAGCTCCATTTACCTAGTCTTTGCTGACACAGAGAGCAGTTGATGTGCAATCAGCTGTTCACTTAGGGCACCTTTGAACTTACTACTTTGCTATCTTAATAAGACTTAAATGATAGAATAATAAAAAACTACCAGAGTTTTTTCATGCTGTTCATAACACTGGTAGTAACAAGAGAGAGGCACAGACAAAAAACTGCGAAAGAATCCCCATTTTCAGAAGTGACTTTGCATTGATATTGAATCATAATGAATGGGCTTGACTTCTAAAGTGTTATGGACATTTAAAATAAATGCAAATCATTCCTGAAAATCTATGCCTTATTATGAAGAATCTAATGTGCTTCCTTGAAATTAAAACTTTTAACTCTCCATTCTTTTCATTTTTAACTGTGTATGTATACTGTGACTTCTATTACTCAAGTGATTCACATGTTACTGCCAGGCTGAAAAATACAAATAATCTAATATAATTTGACCTTTTAAAAGCAACATCCATTTTTAGATTAAGAAGAGTTAGGTATTTTCATCAATTGTAGAGACAGCATGTTATAAACTTCTGACCTTTTGTAACAAAATTGTATTCCTCTTTTTATTTGGAGAACCAGCAATAAAGAACAGTGGTAAGGTACTCAGGGGCTAGCAAATCGACATGTGGTTTAAACTAAAACTATAGGTTTTCACTCCCTAGTAATTTCTAATAAGAAACTGTATCTAAACACTTTGTACCGACATTGTGGTTTAGCATTTATATTTTCACTTCACCTGGCATCTAGGTTCTGTGTACCTCCTTTGACAATATGAATTATATATTTGCATTTCTGCGAAGTATGGAACAAGTAAAAAGATAAAAACCTTCAATCGGTTAACTTTTAGATATTAAAAAAAAAAAGAAAGCAGATAAAGAAATGGGCAGGGACATGAAACCAAGAAGGTTTAGTAATGTAAGCTTGCTTACATGATTAGCTGATCCTGTTGTATGAAAATCTTTTTGCCATTATGACAAAGAAGGAGTTGTGAGGGCTAAGATGGCTGACTGAAATTTCCCAGTATATACTTATTCTTTTTTTCCCTTAAATGTTTTTTTCCTCCCAATGAAGAGTAGGTGTATTTTTGTGCTGAAAGGATGATTATGTACAGTGATGATACAAGCGACTGTTACTGTCTATATGGATGTAATATCTCACAGATTAAAAGTGAAAGGAGAAGAGCTTGAAGTATACTTCAATATACAAAAATACTGGAATCAGAGCAAGGCTTTGGACAAGACTCTTATGTATTTTACTGTGTGTTTGCTTTTGTTAAAAAGCAAGTCTTCAGGGAGTATCTCAATAGCATTAACAAAGTCCTTTCCCTTGTGTAATTGATTGAGGAAAAGGCAGGATGCTGCTTTGAGCCATCCTGTGGAAGAACCTAACTTTATAGACTAAATAAGCAGCTGAGAAGCCTTTGTCTCTCTCCATTGACTATTAAGCACAAATTAATCCTTAAGATGACCTTTCACTTAATTGAATCATGCCTCTAGATGATGTCACATTGCAGGATGGTTCTTCACTGTTTCCTTAATGCAGGCAGCCCTGTGCAATAGCTGGCTCTAGGGAGAGAGCTGCAAAGGTGGGGGCTAAAGGGAACAGTTGGCAAGCTATAGCATGGACAGAAAGCAAGGGAAAAACCCAGGATATTTCAGAGTGAGGAGAACAATAGAGTTCCTTGGAACACAGGACTCATTTAGAAACACAGGAATTTTCTTGCTCCAGATTGCCAAGCCTTTATGCAATTTTTCTCCAGCTGTGCAGAGAAAAACAGGACTGTGAACATATTTTTTCTGAATAACCAGTATCATACCGAAGAAATACTCAATTTCTATTTCCAACCAAATATAAATTACTTGCACAGGCTTATGGCAAATATTTTCAAGATAGTTGATAATCTTAAACTTGTGTTCAATAAGATTTTATGAACTTGGAGCTGTGTGGTGGTAGGTTTTGTTTTCCTACAAGTTTGTGAAGTTTAAAAAGCTGTGCTTTGGATATCATTTTCTTCTGAGACAGCTGTAATCAGATGCATTTCTAGTCAGTGATACAGATATTTGGGAATGAAATGAACATGCAAGGCATTGCACAGAGAGGTGAAAGCTGCTTTCAGGTGGAAGGAATTTTTCTCCAGTGGCACTCAATTCTGCATTCGTATGAAAATACAGGGGTAAATGCTTGATGTCCATAACCAGTCTCCTTAATCATCTGTGTCCCTGAGATAGATAAAAAACCTAAAACAGTCTAATTTCAATCAGAGGGGACCTGCAATGATCATCTAGTCCAACTGCCTGACTAATTCAGGGCTGACCAAGTTAAAGCATGTTGTTAAGGGCATGGTCCAAACACCTTTTAAACTTTGACAGGCTTGGGGCATCAACCACCTCTCAAGGAAGCCTGTTGCAGTGTTTAGCCACCCTCTTGGTAAAGAAATGCTTCCTAATGTCCTTGTCTAAACCTCCCCTGGTGCAGCTTTGAACCATTCCCACACATCCTATCATTGGATACCAGGGAGGAGAGATCATCACCTCCCTCTCCAATTCCCCTCCTCAAGAAGCTGTAGAGAGCAATGAGTTGCCTCTCAGCCTCCTTTTCTCCAAACTACAAAACCCCAAAGTCCTTAGTCGCTCCTCAGAGGACATTCCTTCCAAACCTTTCACCAGCTTTGTTGCCCTCCTCTGGACCCATTCAAGGACCTTCACTTCCTTCTTAAGTTGTAGGGCCCAGTACTGCACACAGTACTCCAGGTGAGACCGCACCAATGTTGAATACAGCGGGCTAATCACCTCTCTTGACTGGCTGGTTATGCTGTGTTTGATGCACCCCAGGATGAGGTTTGCCCTCCTGGTTGTCAGGGCACACAGCTGACTTACATTGATCCTGCTGTTGACCAGCACCCCCAGATCCCTTTTTGCAAGGCTGCTCTCCAGCCTTTTCTCTCACAATTTATAATTGTGCCCAGCATGATCCTTCCAGATGATTGGATGACTTTTTATACATATTTTTCTCTGTTAGAGGTATCCTGTCAAGACACTCACTTTCAGAAAATAGGCATTTGACTAATAGGAAGGTCACTTGCATAGAATTGTCCCTATTTGGTTAATCAGTGCTACTGTAGGCAAGCTTTAAAGCAAAACAAATTCACCAGATGATTGTATACATGATTCACCAACCAAAATACCCTGCATATCTCTATCACCACTGGCAAAATGTGGAAAGTTTAGTTTGACAAACAGATACCCAAACCGGCCAGGTTGTAGCTGGATGTCCCACTGTATCAGGCTATGGCTGTTAGCCACCTGCTCTGAGAAGCAGAAGCAAAATGTTAAGCCCACAGTGCTTGAGGATCCTGTTTTAGACTTGTGGTTCTTTTCTGAGAACTGAGCTGAGACTCCCTGCTGCCCATAGAATCATAGAACAGTTTGGTAAAAAAATTAGAGAATAAAGTTAGAAATAATGTATCTAGAAAGGAAGAATATAATGGGATATTTGATTCTTGGCTATTTTATCAGATATATATCTTAGCCAAAACGAGAGCTGTGACAATGACCATATTAAAAGTAGCAGTCTGTCCCATTTGTAAATTCATATGTTAACGTATGTGTTACAAACAATCACTTTATATCTAAATATTAAATGTTTTATAGTATATCTTTAACAAACTTTTAAAAGACTATATATCAAGCCTCTTTCTGGACTATCTTATCTTTTTACAGCATCCACAAGCCACTTTTTAAGAACTTATGAGCACAAAAGTATAAATGTAATAAAACCTGAGCATATCTCAGTGGAGATGAGTCAAAGTTAAGCTAATACAACAAACATTACAGTAGTCACATGCTGGAAACACTTGGAAATACACACAAGAATTACTTCAGTCATATCTCAGTCTCTACTGAACTAGCCTTGATAATGTCAATTTTCATACAACTGGAGTTAAAATAATCAGGACTACTGCTGACATGAAGATTAACCATTTGCAAGCAACCGTTCATACACATATCAAGCAGTGGTGTTCTTATAAGGGAAGACAATAATGGCATGAATATCTCTCTTCACATCTCCAAGCCATAATTCGACTCATCCTAATACAAATGTCAAAACCAGGTGAAGTTAATTAATTCTAAAATATCCAGTTTGGACTTAGACATCCAAAATTAGGAAAGATATTTCTCATCCTATGTGGTTTTGAAACAAGTTCTGTTTAGGCTATTCTTGTTGCTTAGTATCTAACAACAAAGAAGCTTTCCTCAGTAGTGAAGGGTTTTGTCCTCATCGGTAGGATACATCTCACTTAACTTTAGACAACTACAACCGAACTAATTTGCAATGCTCCCTGTAGAGTTAATAGAGATAAAAAGGCATCTTGAATCGGACTCATTGTCTGTGAAGACAGTCTGGACAACTAATCAAATGTAGACATCCTAATTCACTTATTTGGATCCTAAAATACATTGTTAATTCTAGATACAATGTTTTTAGAGATGACCAAACACATTTAGGTCATTTTCTCTCCCTTCACAATTCTTATTCCTTACTATATTATGAAGATACTATGCAGTCTTATTAAGAGTGATTAAATACTAGTTTAAGTAGATAATCAATGTTTTCTAAGACAGATCACCTTATTAAAGAGAAATTCAATTTTAGGCATCTCCAAAAACTGGGACATAGTATGTAATAAAAACTTAGGGCAGTTCACCAAAGTCAAGTTAAGAAAGAAACGTATCAGATCAAGCAAGAACAGAAATAACTAGACACAGTCAAAGTAAAAGTAAAAATCACAGATGTAGGGATAATTTATGTCTCAACATAGGCAGAGCAGGACTATATTTTATGAACCTCTTGCTTAACCTTAAATGACCTCCTGACTGCGCTTAAAATATCCAGAAAGAAAGAATGTTTACTTCATTATAGGATGGATTTTTTATTTTGGCTATGTTTAATGATAAAGCCTGTACTGAGAAATAATCAGTTACTTCAGTTGTCTGCTTAAATTCCAGGTATTTTCTACCTTTCTGACTGACTGACTTTTCTTTCTTTTTTATGACTTAGTATATCATCTGATCTATTTCTTTAATGATGCCAAATTGATTGGATGTTTTGCCACCTTTGATGTACAGGTCGTTCCAGAATAAAACTTTTTAATGATCCCTAATCTGTATTTAAACAGCACACATGAAATGATGGAGAAGAATCGGTGCATCATGAAACTGAAATTTTCTTTGCTCATAATATTTGTGTGCATTAATAATACTACCAAGGGAAACCTTGAGCAGACAAAGGGTGGCTCTAGGGGCTAACGTGAAAGGTATAGCTGCCCAGACAGTATCCTACTTGATCCTAATGGTCAAAAGGACAGTATTGGATCACAGAGGATGCACCAGAAAGTCATCTCCCAGCTGCTCAGCTGGGGTCATTGTCAGGTCTTTGTCTGTTCTTACCATGGAGCACTCTTCAACAGATGCGAACTTCTGCAGGGAGAAGAGACAAGATCCACCCAGTGGAGGCAGGAGGCAAGATTAACAACAGGATTCCTGACCTGGTGAGAAGGACTTTAAACTAGGTTCAGTGGGGATGAAGGCCAAAAAAACCCCAGAGAAATGGGAGAACAGGGGTGAGAGGAAGCTCACTGGTGACAGCATGATGGAAAAGGGTCTCACACTCCCCTTGAGAGGGCAAGGTGGATGCAAACCCATCTCAAGTGCCAGTAACCTATGAAGTAAACAAATCAGAAGCCTGTTCACAGCCACTGAGTTCTGATACCACTGGGATGAGAGAGATGAGGCAGGATAGCTCCATCACCTTGAGTGTGGCAATAAATGGACATGGGCAGGCTATTACATGAACATAGGTGGAAAATACATGCAATATGAACTGCTCCAGACACAAAGGAGCAACTACGGAGCATGGACATCTGCTATGAAGCAGCCTATTGAAAGATTATGGTTCAGGTCAGAGAAGAGCCTGTATTTGGTCTGGCTGGGAAGGAGTTAACTTTCTCCATAGTAGCCCTCAGTGCTGTGCTTTGTATTTGTAGCTAGAACAGTGTTGATAACACACCCATACTTTTGGCTACTGCTGAGCAGTGCTCACACAGCATCATGGCTCTCTCTCTCTAACAGCCCCACCCCAAAGGTCAGTAGGCTGGAGGCAGGAAAAAGGCTGGGAGAGGACATAGCCTGGAGAGCTGACCCAAACTGACTAAAGAGATATTCCATACCTTATGACCCTCTGCTCAGCATAAAAAGCTAAAAGAAGGCGGGGGGGGAGGAGTCAGGGGAGGGGAGGACACATTCATTATTAAAGTGTCTTCTGGAGCAACCTCTCTACGTGAACTGAGGCCATACTTCCCAGGAAGTGGCTGGACATGACCTGCTGGTGGGAAGTAGAGGATAAATCTCTTTGCTTCACTGCACAGCTTTTGCTTTTCTTTATTAAACTGTGTTTATCTTGATCCATTAGTTTGTCGTCTTATTTTCTCCTCCCGTCCTGCTCAGGAAGGTCAATGATAGAGTGGCTTAATGGGCATATGGCAGCCAACCAAGGTTAATCCACCACAGAGCCAAAAGGCAAGACACTGTAGTGGGCATCTCATATAGTCTAAGCAAATCAAGAAGAAAAAGTGGATAATGTCTTCTTAAACCAGCAGAAAAAGTGTCCCATCACAGGCCCTGGTTCTCACAAATGAGGAAGAGTTGTCTGGGTATGTGGTAGTCACAACTTCCCCACATATTTTGGCATAGATCATCACAGCCTCTGACACTTATAAATGGACTAGGGCAAAGTTACAAAGAAGCCACGTTTTCGTCTCTGACCATTGCATAATCAATGTTATCCTGGAACATGGGTAGAAACTTTTAAAGGTTGAGAGGTGGAAGATAAACTTTCTTTTATACCTGGCAGCTGTTCCTATAACTTATTTCTGTAGGGACATGTATCCTGCTTCTACCTGCAGAACTGCCACCTTTACACAGATTTCGTGATACAGAACTGTGTTAACCGGTAGACCCATTTCCTTTCAATCTCATGTACAGCTGGGGCAGAAACCTTTCTTTTGTAAGTTTAATGCTTGGAATAACAATACCTTATTTGACTCACACAATAATGTGGCCATACATGACCTAGAATACCGGCATCTCCTTCTCCCCCTCTCCCTGCCACCAACATCTGCCTAATCCCTTTATTTCTGTACTTTAGTTGTGTTGCTACCAAGAAGCAGACTGTGTATGCTTTTAGTAGGCAGAGGATGGGAGAGGCGGAAAAGATTCAATTTCTGCAACAATCAGGCACACAAAATGATTTTTCATAAAGTTACCAAAAGGAAATATTTGAACACATTTTAGTATCATTTATGAGTAAAAGCATGTTGAGCAATAGACAACTATGGTCTGTTGTCCAACAAGTGAATAAAATAGAGGCAGATGGCAATACATTAACTCTAACGTGTTTATTCCAAGGCACCCAATGCCAGCTGTGCTCACCAGAACTTCCCAAATATTAACTTCCTTCTCCTTCATTGCCACATGCCACCTAGTGACTTAACGCTGAATCACGGCTTAAAAGCTATTAAGCATGACTGGGAATTGCAGCATATCACACGAAGAGTAGTTTCTGAATGTATAAGGATTTAAAATTGGCCATGGAAACTGCTAAAGGCACAGCATGAAGAATAGCTTTACCTCGGAGTGCAATTTCTCTTGCAGACCTCCAAGGACAAAGAAGCAAAACAAAAAAATTGTATGTGTCTGAATGATCCAAATTTTGTCTTCCATTATTTGTACCCATGAAACTGAAATACTAAAAGAGAGATCAGGTCATTCAGATGTTAAAATAAAAAATAGAAGTAAGACAGTATATTTGCTAAAAGATCAAGCAGTAAATTCAGTTAATGTATAAAAATAACAAACATGCCCTTCTTCTGACTTAGACTTCTTAAACATTTTACTTTACTTTCTTACTTATCTCTGTATATTTTCAACTTTTTAAAAGTTATACTTGTGTTCATATGAGTTCTGGATTTTTATATTTTTATTTTCTCAGAGAATACAGAAAGTGGAAGAGAGCACCTCTTTCTGAGGGTGAGCTAAGGCCATGTTACAGAGATGTTTTGATTTTTGAACACAGCATCACATTTCTTACACAGAATAATGAGAGTATGGTCTTTGTCTCAGAAATTAGAGATCTTTTAGACATTATTTTAACATCTTTGCCAGTAACGGCAACCCTAGAATCTCACTAAATGATGTATTTATAATAACTTTAAACACGAAAATTTTGTGCTTGAGCAATCACTTTTAAGAAGAAGAGATATGGTGATCTCTGAGGATTCTTCCTGCTCAGGAAATAAAAAACCAAAACAAAACAAAACTATGGCATATTCATGATGCTTATCAAAATACTGTGTCTGCTTTCTCTCAAGTGTATTTTGATTGAACACTGTCTGAGAGGTTCTTGATTACATAGGCAGTCCAGACATTAGAGATTCAGCATGACTCTATGTAATGCAGATCAGAAAGCATTTGATGGCAACTTAATATTTGAAATGTAATGAATAATTCACTATGTGGATCCAGAACATCATTCTCTAAGTTGCAACATTAATAAAATTAAACTGCAAAGAAACATCATCTCAAAACAAAACAGGATACCAGACCAAATCAAAATGACATTTATCACACAAGACTGTTAAAAGATCTTGTAGATGAATATTGCAATATATTCTCCTTTGAGGGAGGGTTTCTGTATGACTGGTAACATAATAATTATGCCATGTTTGCCTATAGTATTTTTTTCATGTTGTTTGACCTGTTTCCCCAGAAGAAACTTCCCTTAATCTGCATCCGGGAAGCTGAAGTCAGAAGAAACAAAGAATCTTTTAACGATTTATCTGTTACCTTATTCACCTGCAACTGTACAATATTCAGCACAGTCTGTCTTTCAACAAGATTTAGGAATTCAAATCCGAAATATATTTCCTGGTCTGTGGATTTTTTTTTAAGGTTCATACATAGCATGACTCCACATTTTTAATGGTACAAGGTATTCCTTTGCCCAGCGGTTGAAGATTTCAGGCTGCATTTAATGAGCAGCAGTATCTATAAGCCTATCTCATGTCAAGATCAACTGTAACTGCATTTGAGAATTTGATCATTTGGTCTGTTTGCACTAGATAAGACCAACCAAAATTTCTTTCACTAAAGTATTTAATCTTCAGTCTTCTTCACTTATGAAGTCTAAGACTTCCAGACATAATTCAGACATGCAATTCTCAGATTAACTGAAAAAGTCTCAAGTGTTTAAACAGAGAGCATGCTTGTAATGCAGATATTACAGGAAAACAAACCTGGATTGGTGCTACAGACCTGGGCTGGTGTTTCGTCAGTATTTGACAGAGCAGGAGAAAGGCAGTTTTGGGTAGGCTTAGGCATTGATAGCAAACATTCAAAATGCTCTTTTAATTCAGGGGCTAAGTATTCTCCTTCGACTGTTGGTTCTCCTTCAGCTTGTCATGGATATCAGCCTTGATAAATGGGAGGATGGGAGTGATTCATCCTTCCTAATGCTCCGCACTACAGCTGACCTCAGTCTCTCCTGAGAGTTCCCAGAGTCTGCTGAATTTATTGGTATAACCTATGGCTCATAACTAAAATTTTGAAATAATTTTAACTGCAATTTAAATGTATTATATATGTATGTATCTCAGTGAAGTGATATCAGAGAGGGAAAGGAGGGCAACGTACACTGTGTTGCGAAGGGAATCTGCCTTTGAAAAGCTATGTGTTCATTTGGTGTTTAAAAACCATCCATTTTAGAGTGGAAGAAAGGAGCACACAGTGTAATACACCATAGGCTGTCAGTGCTGCATCTACTAGACAAGGACAATGCCAGTCAAACTTTAACGATAACTTATTCTGGTTGAAGCTAGACAGAACATCTTCCTCCAGCTTCTTTGCAGGTGTGGCAGTTTGGAGAAAATCTCTCAGGGTTTGACAAAATAACTGAGTTGTTAATAATGTCTTCCAGAAACCTCACAGAGGCAAAGAGAAAGAGAGAGAAAAGAGAAGAATGAGGAAGAGAAAGGAGACAGGCTTTGTGGTTTAATGACCAACTCTGGCAGAAGCGTAGGATCCTGAGCTCTTTAAATGATATTTACCTAAACACTGGAGAGTTTTTCCAAATGGTAAAGAAATTGTGACAACTGTTGCTTGGGGTAGGTTATGTTTTTGTTCAAGACAGTAGCAGTTTGCTGCATTGAATCTGCTGAGCATTCCCTGCTTATCATGTCTCATGCTTTCAGAGGGCTGAATGACAATAATCCCTGTGACAGTGTGAAAGTGTATGCTAAAGCTATCAACTAATCACTGTGTTGGCCTAAAAGTGCTGCAGACCTTTTTATAAATGGGTAGTAGGTTAATAGCATGATTTAGACTGTTTATATTCTCTCGAGTCCTAAAGAAGAACTGCATGTTGTCTACATTGCAAAGCAAAAGAGGCTAGGGAGAAAACTCAAGCACTGACCCCTGATTATCACACCATGTAATTGTAAGTCCCCCACTAGCTCACTATACAACTGTCCCAGTTGACTTTTTTCAAGATTAAAGCTGAGCTGGATGAGGGATATAGTCAATTCCCAAAAGCATAAGGATAAGACTGTTCCAGGATTGATTTCCTCCACTCTCCACATCCTCCAACACAATGCAAGGACATCTTGCAGTCTCAAACACACCTGAAGACCCTTATCCCTTGCCCAAGGCATGCAGCTAAAACCTTTTGTTTCACACGAAGACACCATTCTGGTGAGCGTCATCAAAGCCCTACATTATTTCAGACACTCCTAATGGAAACAGAACTGGGGGCAGTGCAGACTGCATGTATAGACTGTAGGACCATATCTTATAGGACAGTCCAGCCTTCCCTTTCATAACACTACCCATGTCTGGAGCATTTAAAACAAATGAACGTGCCATCATGCTGCACTTCAGCAAAATGGGCTTGCTTGAGCAATGTTGCAGTTCAGTGGTGCAAGTGTAGGAGCCTAAACTCCTCTTTAGTGTCCAGTAGGGTAAAACTGGCAGGCATAAAACGTGTTCACACTGTGTCCAACACAGCCAGAGAGCACAAGAGGCACAACTGACTCTGCCAGTCACTGAGTACACAGGGTCAGAGCAGTGTGAGGAAGGCATGTCCTAAAGATCTAAACTTTTTTCAGGTAGCAAGCTTGGAGTTAAGGAATAATTCACTCTACCACTAGTGACCTGCTACGTATAACTCATACATGGAACATTACTAGGCTGTGTGCTGAAGAAAGAATAAACTGAAAATGTGTGTTGTGTACAATCTAGAGAGTATTAAATTAACTTCTTCTGATCCGACACATTATTAATAATTAATGGTATATCATTACTATGTTCTTGTTCTTCATTCTACATACACATTAGTAATCTATACTAAGGAAAATCAATAATATAAATCAGTTAAGATCTTTAAGTGAAATCAACATAACTCAATCATGAGTGGTTTTTTGTTTTTTTTTTAAATGCAGTAGTTCAGTGCAGTTCAGCCAGAGGAAATTGAACAGCAAAAAGTAAACAGAGAAATTGTCTATTTAACTATTAATTAAATAATGAATTAACTATTCATTTACAACCTAAGATGCTTACTATATCAAAATACAGTAGATTTCAAAGTGTAGTCAAGGGCTTATACAAATGAACAAGTCATTGTGGTGTAACAGCTTCACACACCTCAGCTGATTTGTGGCAGCTGCCTGTATACATGCTCTTAGCTTGTGGTAAAGTAATGTGAGCTAGCTTATCCTTCCTTCATTAACTTCTTACCCTGTGGGAACTTTTTCATGTATTTAAACTCTCTGGCTGACACCTAACTTTCAGACTAATACACTGAAACATCACAGCCAGACTGGTATGAAAGCCTACCTGGATTTGAAAATATGCACATCTTTTTAAGCTACACTGATGGAAAGAAGACATCACGGGATCACATGGTTTTCTTTGTATCTGAAGAGCATAATCAAGCCTTACTGTAAAGTGAAACATCCAAAAGAAAGTGAAAAGAATTGAGATACATGTACTACACATATTTCACCAAAACAAGGGATAGTTTAGTAAGAACAGTGTTCTCTTAACACTGTTAAAACTCCTTCAACTTATGAAGCTGTCTTCAAGGACATATCAGCTCTTAATCATTGTCTAGCTGATCTACTGAGAACCCTTTCCTTCTGATCCCTCCATAGAGTTTCATAAAAAATGACTGAAAACAATAATAATAATAAAAAGTTAAACAAAATAATTACATAAAAAATATTCTTAACCTTAGGAGAAGGGGAAAAAAGCCCTGCTTTCCAACCCTATACTTGTAGTTTTATTTGTATTAAATATTTTATAAATATTTCCTTTGTTTTATATTCCCTCAAAATAACAGTTGATTCCTGCTTATCTTATCCCATTTTCAGAGATGACTTACCCATTTTTTCAACTTCTACTCCTTTTATCTGGTTCATGGAAGAACTAGGAACTGTCTCTTTGGAATCCCATTAAAGCTCTCTATTCACAGTTGTGCTCCTCTGTAGTTCATGGTGCAGCGGGTTTTGAAAGGGTTGAAAGCAGAAATGTACTTGGTGAGGGAAAATATCCCAATTCAAAGAATGAGACGGGTGTGCATACAGGTCTTTGTTTTATGAATACGGGTGGGAGATGTGGAGCAAGGGGTATTATTCTCACCTGATTACAGATATCTAAAATGTTATGTCATCATCAATCATCAATGTCTGTCATCATCAGTTCTTATTAATGGCAGAGAAAGAGAGCACCAAAGAACAATTTTGCTCACCCTAACATAGATACCTAAGACAAGCCAGATTAATCTGAAGGTTTCCGTTTCTCTCCATCATAACCAAAGAGAATTTAGGATGACTACTTCCAGCTTAGGCACCTAACTTTCAGACATCTAAATTGTGAAAGAGGCAAATGTTGCTCTTAGAATTATTCAACCTTACTGAACTGATTAATTTCATGCTGCTGAGTATTATATGCAACAAAGTAAGAATGACTCCGTTTCGTAAGCATTCTATAATGTGTATACTCCCAATACTTTAACTGGCCCGTTGTTTTCATAATTTGTTTAGACGAGTTGCCCAGTTACCTTTCAGACTGATTTCTATAGCTTCCCTTTCTTTCCCCATAAATGCAAACTTTTTTTTCCTACCACACTATTACATCTGAAATAGTTTTCGATATATAGAACTCTCCTTTTAGCATCCCTCAATTAAAATGCAATCTCTCTTCATATCCTATTTGAAAAGGGTATTCTCTCTGCAGTAATCTTAAACTGGCATCTATCAACTACCCAGAGAAGTTTGGGATTTTCCTATCATAGTTAAACTATCAAAAGATGTAAATTAGCACTGTTAACTATATCTAAAATATATATTATTTTAACAACCTCCTCAAGAACTATTTTTAAAGATAAGAGTGCTTTAGTGTTACTTCTGTAGAAGTAGCTTTGTGTAGCTATTCCTTTAAGTAAAATGGACACCGACCAAATGAAAATATTTATGTGAAAGCAGGACCTCACAAAAATATATTATATATGACTAGGAAAGAAAAAATGAGCTGGGCTTGGAAGAATAACAGCAACAAGAGATATCACTATCAGAAATAAAATTAAATGTAGACAGGAACATCAAACAAGAATGTTGTATTATAAATAACTATGTCCCTAACTGAAACCATAAATCAGACTTTACTTATCTTTAATCTTTCTCTTGGGCATTGTAGATGTAGCTTCAGCCGCCTAACTACAGCTCTGACTGGCATTTGATCCCTGGGACAGTCCAGTCAGCCTTGAAGCAATGCATTCTGCCTCACATTAATCCACGCCCTGGACCAGATTTAGGCTTCATTTCTACTCTAAGCCATATCTCTTCCCAGACTGCTTTTAAATGACTTCCCTGATTCACCCTGAGGAAAATTTTGAGAATATGCATTCTGCACGATCCCCCAGCAATTGTCATGCAGCCAACGTAATGCACCCTGGCACCGGCCCATTAAGGCTCCAGTCCTGCCTCCAAGGTCTGTCCCTGCCCGCATTTCATCTTCAGCTCCCACTTCAGCCCAACTGCCTCTGCTAGTTCCATGAGCCTTGAAGGTCACCTGGTCAATAAAAAGATCAAAAGTGAATATTTTAAGACAGGTAGAAATCATGAAGTCTAAATGTACAAAAAGTCAGCGGAAGAAAGCAATACAATTGTACTACCGGAAATAACTGACACAACTTCTGCAAAAAAAGTGGATATAGTGTCAGTTACAGCTAATAAATATATAACTGCCTTTATGACTTACAGATTCCTTATGCATAACATTTTTACCTTAAAGCCTTTCCTATCCACTGGCAAAAGAAAACCAGTAAAAAATTTGATGTCATTTTTGTCATCTCTCACTTTGATTAATGACCTTTTTTTGCCTTGAAAATTGCAATATTGGCCAATAATATCCATTCAAAATGCTCTTGCAAAGTTCATTGCCCTTGTGCTCCTTGATCATATTGCCTGCTTCTCTAAGTTCCTTATGTGACTGCCCATTCTTAGCTCAATTCTAAGCTATTTGTCTTTAAAAAGGTTATATATGTACACTCAACTGCATTTTGTGCTTTCTTGAATACCATTCAATACATTTGCGCGACCCAAACTAAACTTTTTAAGAGGTTTCTGGTTTTTTCTTAACACTGTTGAGCTTTCAAACTGCTTACAACAGTTAATTATTGTTGAAATACAACCAATTAAAAATCAGTAATAAAAATAAAGTAAAAATTAAGGAAGGAGAGTTTAGAAGACAATAGAGCTGAGAAAAGATAAAATTCAAAGATTTTAGCTTTTGTGGTGCACTACCTATTGCAAAAACCAACAATATTGACATGCCCTTTGTACATGAAAAAGAACTGAATGCTGCACAACCTTTGGTATAAAATTATTTGTACTAATTGCCCCACAGTTTTAATAGTAACACATCTATAAATAACCACATTGAAATTACACAAAATTAAACTAAATATGAAAAAATATTTCTGATTTATAAAGTCCCTAACTAGTGAACTTCTATAAAGTCATATAATAGAAATAGTGGTCAAGCTAATAATAAGAATTAATTATGTTAGAGTTTAAAAGAGAGGAAATCAAAACAAAAAAGAATTAGACATACTACATCTAGGCTCATCAGTTTTTAATTTAAATTGATAAATATAATATGCATGGATTTAAAACAATAATTTTCCCCAGGAAAACAAAAAAATAGTCAGCAAAATCTGGGGGCAAAAATTATGTACCTCTATCCATCTTCAATGACTCCTCTCTACTGTGCCAGCTAATCTGCAACATCCTTGTGATGAATGAGTCAACAGAAGGTAATATAAAATCAAGGTATTAGTTTTTGACAAGTGTAAGCAGAATTCATATGAAGAGTGCGACATTGATGGAAGAATTTGAGAAACAAAAGTAAAGAAGAGTGGCAGTACTCCTAATCTTCAAAGCTTATAATGTTGGGGGTTGAAGAAAACAACATGTGCAACAACACTTAAAATCTCTTAGTTTTGTCAAGCCAAGTGCTAATGAGAAAAATGCAAACCATGATAGATGCGTACTTCAGCTTCACGTATCAAGAAAGAAAGCTAGCAGCAGGGTTACCCTGTGGTTCAGCATGCGCTATGACATTTGGGGATTCTACTTAATTCCATTTCAAAGACAAGTTAGCCATTTGCTTTCCTAAATAAAGTTATATCTGTGTTGTGTGTATCTTACACACAACAGAAAACAAAGGTGCACTTTCCCAGTGTGTTTGATTATTATTAATAACAAAATTCAATGATGAGTTTTATGTAACTGTTACTAAAGCAACGTAGTGAGAAAGGCTGCCAGGAATTAAGGTACTTCATCATTAGCTGGTTTGAAATAAACACTCAAGGTTTCCAGAATTGCCAGGAATTAAAGTACTTCATCATTAGTTGGTTTGAAATAAACACTCAAGGTTTCCAGAACCAAAGCTGTTGATGCAACTGAATGCCCAAGGCTGAACATCATCTAAAAGTGAACTGGAAGAATTATTTCAGGAAACTAAGTGTCCATTAACACCACTTTGACAGCACGTATGTGGACACTTGCTAAATATATAATTAAAATGAATCTCCACTTGTTGCACATTCTGTGAAGTAGATGACTTTGTGCTGAAAGAGTGAAGATAATGTCAGTCAAAATTAAATGACCGGTCATTTGCAGCTATACTTCTATCTTTTGTAAAATATTTTTTTGCATAAAACACAAGTAGAAAAATATAATGTGTTTTTTTAAATTTTGCTTTATTAGTGCAAAGTCTTGCATTGCTATTTGAGACAACAGACATCAAGAAAACTTTGAGCCAAACAAATTTTCATGACAGAGAACTGCAAGACAGTTCAGTTCCTTCATGAAAAAGTGTACAAAGAATTAAAGAAAGATTTGCACCAAGTTATTCGACAACTAAGAAGCAGTCAGCTCCTGAACTTGGAACTTGAGCATTGCAGTTGCTGTCTGGGCCTTAACACCCATGACTGCTGAGTGCTCATTCAGTTCATTTCAGAAAATTCAGCATAAAAGACTAATTCAGTTCTCTTACAACCACTTTTGACAGTTGAATAGGTTTTATTCTAACACAAACATTAAAATCAACTTGGAAAATTGAAAAAAAGAATGTTTTTGACTTTCATATAGACAGTTTTTCTCTGATGGCTCCAATTCTAATTTGCAAATGTCCTTATTGCAGACATTGTTTCTTTAACATTTTATTTTGAAGATTAATTAACAAACACACACAACAAACGCATAATTAACAAATGCATCGGTTTTTATGTGACTGTAGGTACAAAACTTGAGGACAAAACCATAAGTTTGTTGTAAATGTTATGGAACAAAAGGGTAAGCACATACTTAAATGTCAAAAATTATTCTCAGTGTGTCTCAAGGCAGTTTTAAATGCCTGCTTTTTGTTAATGTGATTAATGTGCTACCTTTGAAAACATATTCACAGAAGAAAAGTGTGGCAATAAAATTGGTTACAAATAACTAGAAATATTTCAGTTTTTTTCTTGACTTTCATTAAAATAAATGGTCGTTTCTATAAATTCTACCTATAATTCCTGACCAACATATGTCCTTTGGAATTTCCAGAATGGAGATTCTTTAGTCACCTCAATTTTTAACTTGGCACATTTTCATAATATATAAAATAAATCTTGCCTTTCTAAAATTAAACCCCACATAGTCTGTGTACAACAAACATGGAGAATGTTTTTCTTCACATCTAGCATTCACAATTTTTCTTTACCATGTTTTCATTGCATTACAGGAGCATTTCATTACAGGAGGATTACAACTGCAGCCTTCTGGACAGTCTCTACCTGGTGTTTATCTACCTTACACTGCAGGTGAAAACATTTCAGCCAAGACCATACAAGAAGGTACTCTACCAAACAAAGCAGAAAGGGGTATGGCCTATGCCTATTTATATACCCTGACAATAATGATAATATTTTTTTTGCAATTCCATTCCATTAATCACTGTTGTTTCTCTTTGATACTGATCCTTTTTCGCATAATGCTACAAAGCCTGTCATCCTTATCTTTGAGAAGTAGTGCAGAACTTCTTGCAGCGTATTTGGAGAATTGCATCCTGTTTGGATTGAGGGTCTTTTTCCAGAATATTTATCTAGTTTACCAAGACAATTTTGAATTTTAATCTTATTGAACAATGTGCTTGGAGTACCTCTTAGGTGATAAAGATATATTCTCTTCTATTATCAAATGTTTCAAGGCATTCAAATTTAAACATTTAGGATTGAGAATTTATTTTTTTGAAATTAAATATCCAGGGAAGATTCTCAGTAACAGAGATAGAAATGAATTAAAAGGAACTTTGCTGAACTAATGGATTACTTTGTTGCTGTATAAACATTGTCAGCGCTAGGTGACATTTTTTCAAAGAATACTTAATTCAGCAAGAAGTGACATTTTGAAGTAATCAAAATAATTTGCAAATTTAGTGAAGAGTTTAAAAAAATATTAAAAGATATATTTTGAGAATGAGTTGTTCTGTCTTCAAAATTAAAAATCATTTCTCTTTGATATTTTTAAATTATATGTTTTAATATATTGTTTCATTTGGATATTTATCTCTATTAAAACAAGAAATGAATGTGAAACCAATATTTTCATACAACAAAAAGAAAGTGTTTGACATTAGTCATATTGGCAGATTTTTTTTGTTTCAGAAAGAAAAGGGAGTAGGTGTGGTAGCTGAACCCACAAGAAGTGTATTACCCACAGCTACTTGGGGGAAATATTTAGTATCAAACAAAAAATTTTTTTTCTTATCTTATTCATGTTAGATATCCTACTTGCATTGTCAGATCACAGTGTTGAAATCAGAATATTTCTTTTCACATTTTTAAAATACTGATAATTGCAAAATTAGTCTTTTAATAGTTAATTATATACTTATGTGAAAAAAAGTGTCAGATACCTTAAATAATATTTTAAATAATACAGTTCAATTCTAGAATCAAAGATTAAGCCAGACATAACTGAGATAATCCTTAAAATTCTTCTCCTCAGCTCACCCAATAAATATTCCACCACGACTACTCCAGGATAAATGTCATTGTTAATCAAATAAATGTATAAGCAATTGTATTGGAATAAATTGAAAAAAAACATAATAAAATCAGCCCAGTGTGCAAACACTGCTGCACCTTTTCTGGAAAGTCTTATTTAATTACGGACTGACTATTCAACTCTGGACAGTGATAAACAACAACCAATTCACCGCAGCAGTAGTAAATTCCTCCTCATTAGTCCCTTTCATTCCATTTCCTCTGATCTGAGAACTTAACTACCTGAACACCCGAGCAACCCTCTCTCCTTCCGCCGCTACTGTTAGAGCAGTGAGGGCTCTTTCGGCTGACAAATGGCAACGGGGCTTTTCCCTCACCCAAGCACAGTCACACCAGTGACCCAGCACCGTAGGCTACAATCCTGCTGTGAGACCCAGGAGTCCAGCATCTTCCAATTGCGTGTCTGGGCAAAAGTTAGGCATGTTCATAGTCCCTGGCCCCTACGATTGCCGTTGGAGGACCATCTTTTGCAACGACAGGTGCAAAAAAGAGATTTCAGTGTGCTCTCAGAGTTCTTTTGGAGAGAAGCCAGGACTGCAAAATGAACTGGGGAGCTACACTACCAAACAGCTCAAATGCAAAGGCAGACTTTGAAGTTGGTCAATGTATTCATTTATGTATTTTACTTTTATAATTTCAAGACAGCATTTTGAAATTCCAGCCAAGTTTGTCTACATTTAATAGTTTCAGATGTTTGCAAGATGACTGTGGTGTTTCTCTCTGGTGACGGTGAAGAGAGGAAGGTTGTAGGAGCAGCAGCCGGCACTACCACTATCGCCTCGAACTGAAAAATCTATCACAATTTGTTTACAAGAGCAGATGTTTACCAAGATTTTAGGGGACAAGTCCTCACATAAAAGCTTGAGAAAAGGCTTTCACTGCAACTACACAGGCTAAGACTTGACCTGGGACTGTACAGTTACTGTGTTATAGACAGTAATATATGGTTATTCCCAAAGGGAGCAGACAGGGAGCTTGGAGACACACTGTACCACTGTGTGACAATAATTTGTTCAGCTAGTGTCTTGTCTGAATTGATGTCCTGTTCTTTTCTGAGTACTGCTGATACTGACTGCTTTGGGTTGCTGTCAGGAAATAGACAAAGGACCATTTGTTGTTAACCACTTATGGAAATTAACATTGTGAAACCCCGAAATTAATTGCTGAATTCCTACATTTCACTTTGCAGATTTCAACAGCACCCTCTTTTGAAGCTACTGTGAGCTATGTAAGAATTTGTAGCTATCATCAACAGATCTTATTCTCATATAAAAGGCAGAACTATTTCCCATTATGATTTCCTCCTGGAAATACTCCCTGCAGGAAGATAAACATATGGTAAATGTGAAAAAGTTAATTGGCTATATATTGACTGTAAAAGTTAATTAGCTGTATAGTGTTCCATATATTGGTATTTTAACAATTTACCTTCAGATGTCAAAACTGGTCCTTTCATTTTCCTAGTTCTGTTACCTCAAAATTAGCTTTCAAAAAAGTTTGATGCAATAAACAGATCTTTCTGTCCAGAGACTGTGTGCACCTTATAGAGAAGTGTTATACTTTTTTGTTAGTCAACGCAGTGAAAAGAAGTGCATCCTTGGGATTCTTGCCATCTGAATTTGTGAATGGCCAGTCAAAAGCTAACCTGGCAAAAATACACATTTTAAGCCAAATCAGCTCCCTGAGTCAATTCATTGTCTGGCCACACAAGCACAAAGGCTCAAGAAAAGAGGTAGGAGGATATTGTCAGACATGATTTCTGTGGCCTTAAGCCTACCAAGAAACCATAGTTTAATTCTTCTCATATTCTGTCGCTATGACTACTACACTTTTTAGCTTCCTGTGCTCAAGCTTAAATTTGTCTCATATTCAGGCTTTGAGCAAGCTTCAAAACAAGGTGTGTGGGGGAAAGAGGGGAGTTTGAGCTCCAAAGACCCCTTAGGACAGTGCGTCAAGGACCTAACCATGATGTACATTACACCTGGTAATGCACATAGCTACAGTCAGTCTATTTCTACATTTCTCATACTGCCTGCAGATGCAACATGTGACTAGTATCAGGCAGAAAACCAGCCACACATTCATTAGAAGCCCAGCAGGACAAACCAGAATTTTGAATTTCTGGTTATCTGAACACAAGCTGTCTGTATTACCATGCCCTGTCATAGTCGCAATTTATTCTCCTGTAAAAAGCTGCTTATGTAGAAAGATGTGGATTCTACTGAAGACACCAGATACTTGAAACTCAGGTGTTAAATTATCTAACACTAGACCTTTTATTGGGTTTAGACCTACCATACTCCAGAGTCTGAATTTTGGTACAAAGTTGGTACTTTGAAATTTGATATCGTGCTGAATGTCACAGCGGCCGAAACTCTGGGCACTGCTAACACTGTCAAGACAGAACTCAAGACCTGAACCCCTGACCATCCACAGCACTTATATTTTAACTTATTCCTTTGTTATGGACTACTCTAGTTATCTGTTTCCAAGAAAGCTGCTGTACAGGCAGATAGAACCAAGCAGTCTGGAGGCAAGACAGTCTGCGTCACTTGGCTTTGAGGTCCTATATAATTCTTATCATACCTTATCATAATAGTATAATAATCACTTGTTTCTCTTTTACTTACTAGAGACTTTGGACCTGACAGTGAGTCCACTGTTAATCTTCAGCAAGAACTGGACAGCCTTGAGGAAGCCTAGTAAAATTAGATCTATGGGAGGGTTCTTTACTTCTCTCTCTTTTGGACAAAGGAAAGGTAGAAAAGGGAATGCCATTAAAAAATTAAATTATTTTTGCATTTTTGCATTTACAGAGGCTTTTTGTGCAAGAACCTTACAGTATTTATGAATTTCACGTACTCAAGTGACTTCCTTATGAAAGTTCCATTTTCCAGGTGTTTAAGAACTTAGACGACAACTAGCTTGTCAGTGGCAGAATATGTGCGAGATCACCAAAGACACTCTCCCTGATGCCAGTTAACTAATTATTGCAGAAGGAAAAAAACACTGGAAGGTATAAGTTCTTAATTTGGACTGTGGTCTCAACTTCATTCAAGTTGAAGCTACATTTGAAATAACATTTGTAATATTCATTAGAAATTCCCCTCGTTATGTCTCCAACTCTTCTTCAACTTCGTGTGTATGATTTCTCATACTATTGATAGATGCTTCTGCAGTTACTTTTCAAATAAAAACATCCTTCCATCAGGATCTGAATGCTCAAAGACTGAGCAGTCTTTTCCTTTTCATTAGATGTCTTAGTTGTCATGAAACTGAGAAAAATAAATTACTATCACTAAATGACTACCAAGGACTACCCAGCTACTCTCATCACTGCCTCTAGTCTGACTTAATTGGCTAGTAATTCCACGATGAATGCTTTTTTCAGATTTTAATTCCTTCTTCCTACGCAGATTATTCCCAAAGAAACAGTAGAATTTTCTAAAGCGTGTTAGCTCTATTTATTTCTGCATATTTGAAACAATTCTCATTGGATTTTATATACAATTCCAGCAAGCTTTTAAATCAGAATTTACGTAGCCCAGAAAATCTGCCTTTTTGCTGCTCCACTGGCAAAACTGGAGTAGTGTAAAATGATCTTGTGGTGGTCAAACAAAGCATTGACCTGTTTGTTCAACCTGTGTTTGACAAAACTCTGAGGTGCTAGATTAGAAACACTTGAGTGGAAAGACAAATCTGGACCAGCTTCGAGAAAGGCTTACGCTTAAGTCAGTACAGGCAAATTTTAAATGCCCGGGTGCAAAACTAACAGATGGTCATCTCTACAAGCATTTACAGCTGGGCACTTCTTTCTGTACGTTAGACAGTTTCACCATCAAGTTTGCTTTGCAGCAGCAGCACTTTAGACGCCTGCAAGCCTGATAAAGTAGGTGTGCTTTAAATGCACCTAGTACACTGGCCTCACTGAAGGCAAATTATTTTCTTTTTAAAATACTGAGGATGAATATGCCCAATATCTTATCAAATAGATGGAGGTTTAGCTGAAGATGAAGATCTAGATGAAGATCTAGATTCCTCTCCCTCCTCACACTAAGCCATAAATCCACATTCTAAGGCTACTATTAGAGCATCAAGACACAAACTAGCTTCCTTTCTATGCAATGAGGCTCCGGCAGCATTTGCGGAAGAATATAAAGTTTGAGGGGCCAGAAAACAAGTAAAACAATATGTCCACTGGGAGATGAGGCTTCGATTTCATTCTAGCTGAGCAGGGAATAGAATCCAGGCTTTTTATTCTGTGGTTGAATGCTTTACTGATTTTGTAAACAAGTCCCGAAAATTAGAAAGTGTGTCACTGCCATGTTGTCCTGATCCTTCATCAGCCCACTTGAGTCTGTCAGTGCATAGTCATGTATGCGGTTTCCAGGATCTGGATCTTAAGTGGTGAAGGTGTTTGTGGTTTTTTCTCTTAATTTTAGTTTCCTAAGAAACCAGTAATTCTAAAAGAATTGGCATTTCAGGTGTGGATAGCCATTGGCTACCTTTAGGCCTGCCACTACACTAAACATTGAATTTTTTCTTCTTTTTTTGATGAAGTGGACTTTCTCCTCTCAGCTGTGTTAGGATTCCCCTTCTGAGTTCCTCTCGAGCAGAGGAGAGACCAGGCCTTCATGGGGTTTGGCCTCCATGTCTGGGAATGATGAATTCAAGCAATATTCAGTGGTAATACAGTACCTGAAAGTACGTCTAATAGTCTTTCTGAATGAAAGGAAACTTCCCTTTAGCCTGTCTCTGTAACCAATATACAAGTTAAAATCAGCAGGTCACTGCATGCACATCTGTCCCAGTCTGTGACATTTGGAACCACTTCCTTGTCCAGCCCCGCTACACCCGGAGCTGATCTCAGACGTGCATACCACCTCCCTTCTCCACAGCCTGTTTTTTCTACGGGAAGGAGTTGCTCTGCATTCACTTGGGTTTCTTGATCTGGACAAAAAGATCAAAGCTGTAATGCACTCAGGGAGGGCATCTGCCTCACCCTCCTGACATGGGGACAAAGTCTGCCAACAGGGAGCCTATGTAGGACCTTTACAAAACACTGACTTAAAAAAACCCAACCACTCAAAATGCAAACCCCTATACCCTGAGAATGTATACAATGCTGAAAGTAGACAACAACCCCCTAACTTTGAGTACGAGCCTACAAAACCTACAGTACAGTACAGATGGGCTGAGACATCCTGTACGTCACTTTCTTGTCAACCGTTCCTCACAAACCTACTTGGAGGAGTCTCCAAAAGGCTAAAGCTGTCCACAATGTTTAGACATCCTATATATGTATGTGCCAGTGTTCTCCTGAAGAATCGGGATCTGGTTCTATCCTTCTGGTGAGTGATGTGAAAGGTCTTGCAGGTTTGCCAAGTCAATCTGGCCGTCTTCAACATGAAGGAAAGCTCTCCTTTTTCAGCCTGGATGAAGTCCTTAGATACAGTTGTATAGATTTGGGAGTGATGCCAGGGACTCGGGGAAAGCTTTTTAATACCTCACATGGAGTGTTAGATTTTATCAATCTCTCTGCAGCTGGTACACATTTACGGAGGGCAACTGAACCTCATTACCAAACCAGGCAGGCGGGGCAGGTAGCCTCAAGTCTAACAAACAAGCCCACTATCAAAAATGATAAAGTGTACTAGGCTGGGCAGTAAGAGAGAGAGATGCAGATCAGAAATGTTGCTTGAAGAGGCGGAAGCTGTTTCATGAGGGAGTTATTAGTAGACTTTTGGACATTGCTTGTTTTCTTGGAACATAGCTGAAGTTAGTAATGTTAGATACAGCTGGACTAGGGCTTGGAGACTTTGATACTGTGAACTTCAGAAAGCTGCCAGTGGACTCTGGATCTGCTATTTCTTTCCTTGCCTGTAAGTCTGAGTATAATGTAGCTATTGATCCTTGCTGGTTTTGCTTATTGTGGATAAACACAATCTTGTTATAAACTGCGGTATATTTGGCTTAGTTGTCTTTCCAGAGTGGAAGCTGATCTTTGCTGTTTAATATCCTTTCACTGGTTATACTTTTATATGCTATGTGCATTGGGCAATACAACCACATTGTACTTCAGTTATGGAAAAGCAGTCAAATAGACTCGTCCCAAGTCATCCAGCTGTAAATCAGAAAATATGACTTGTATTTATGCTGAGAAACATTTGCATTTACTTACATCTGAGATCTTTCATTCCTGAAGTATCATTACTTTTCATGTTGTCATTTTAACTCCTATTTTGTTGTGTTATTGGTAGACAGCAGTGAAATGGTTAGCAGCATTGAACAGAGGTTCCCAACACTTACATCCCATAATCACTCAAAGAAAGATATTTAGTTCTAATTATCTTTTTTATTGTCTTTTTGCCTATCATGTCTTTCAAAGTTGCCACATTTTCCAAAGACATGTAAATATAATGGCAGTTATATTGATCCTCTGTTCCAAATGCTTAAATCCCATAATCACTCTGAGAAACAAGTTTAGATAGGAAAAGTTCTCTGCTACCCCCTGATTTGATGTAGGGGAAGGTAATCTGGGATTTTTTCCCAGTTCAAGATGAAAAAAAAACACCTGAAACATCAACATTTCATGGACATCTAGGTAAAACACTCTCATTCTAAAAAAAGAATGTGCGTATGCAGACTGCACAAAAATGAAAGAAAAATACTATTCCAATTATTGTTAGCTTGACAAACCAAAAATAAATCACTCTCAAGCTAAAATTGTTTATGTATTAGTTAGAGGTAAAATCAATGCAGAACTGTGAGTAGCAAAAACCTAGAAGCTCAGAACTAATTTCTTTTCCAGAGTTGAGGAAAATGGAAAACTGAAATAAGGGGTAGCTTATCATAGGCACAAACCTGCTTTTATTTTTTTTTTATTTATTTTTCTTTTACTGGGATATGCAGCTCTTCCACTCTATTTTAAACCTGCTGACCTCAGAAGCTAACAGAAGTATTACAGCAGACAACTTTTTTAATGCATGTTTTTTGAAGTAACTTTTTGGACAAGAAAGTGGTATCCACTGAAACTAGGGCTGCATTTGGAAACAAAACTGTCAGACATAGGAAGGAACAACTTCATTGTTGGTGTGCTGGTTTTTCATTCCTTCTATATATAGCTAAGTGACAAACTCATTCTATTTGCTCATACAAAAATTAAAACATAATTCCTAGGACACATCTATGAGACTGTACAACTGAGATGAAGGGGATTAAGCTGTGTCTTGTACTTTTCTTGTTTAAGGGTTTTGGCAGTTCTCAGAGTTGGGATCAACAGTTTTTTCCAAAAACCCAGAACTAATACTGGAACTCAAACTGAATTTTGCAAGCTGATGCAAGTCTGGGTAGCCAATTGATTGCTCACTATATTACACATCCTTTTTCATGCTGAATTTTTTCCAGCTATTTCAAATCATGATGTGATGTATTTACTCCTGTATATTTCATCATTTTTTTGGATAAATGGGGAATTTATAAAGCTAAAATAATAGATATAGGGAAGTAGGACAGTAAGTTTGATTTTGAAGGTCAATCTCATGGTCATTTCAAGTTTCAATAATGTGTCTTCATTTCGAGTTTTTGATCTAAATCTTCAAAGGAATGACACTTTCAAAATACTGATTTTGTACTTTCTGAAGGGCAGTCTGCTTTTAAAAAGTTCAAGATTCAGCAACCAAAATCATTACTTTTTACAAAATTTAATACATATGCATAAAAATTCATATTTGAGTAAAATATTATCTCCTAGTTTTTCTGCACTTCCAACTGAAGGCAATGCATGAGTAAACAAGCCTGACAGACTTCTGTGAATATTCCCTGATAATACATTTGTTCTGTTAAGCCAAGGAACTAATTCGGTATAGCTATTGTTTCATACCTGTCTTCGGGAAGGAAGCTGTTGCTATGTACTGAACTCAGAATTCTGATGAGTTCTAGCTGCTGTAAAGATCGTGTTTATTTTATTTAAACCATAAACTGTGCTCATCCCTTCAGAAGATGGGTGTTGTCAAAGAACTTGCATTGATTCAAAATCAATCCCAAGTGGGAGGAAAATGAAGATTTAAGATGATGTTAAGGTGAATGTTCTGTATATACTATTCCCGCACATTGCAAAAGAAAAATAGAAAGTTTTCGCTTTTTTTTATATAGAGTCAATGCCTTTAATGAGGTTTCCTGCTTTCTAGAGATAGACTCAGGCTAATCATTTAGCTGAAGTTTAATTTATAATCTGGTTATGTCCATTTTGAATATTTGGATACTACTTGCATAAACAATGCATCTACTATTATCAGCATTTCCCAAAAGATTACAAAAATACTAATTAATCTAATTTACTTGAGGATAAAGATAGTTACCTGAGCTCATTTTCTATTACTTTTCCCTTTCTTTATCATAGTAAAATGCCTTTTTTTTTTTTTAAGATTCACACTGTACTCTTATAGAACTGTGCTCCTATAAATATTGTTGTTTGAAGTTTTCAAAGATAGGGCTCAGTTCCCTCAGAATGGATTATTCTATGGTTATATTCCCTGGATATTAACTGATACCATGCACCCATTCAGCTGAAAATCAAATCTTGGAATCCTGAGCACTCTCATCATTATCTAACATGCATGCTCATAAATGAGGAATTTATGGAACAGGTTAACCCCATAGCTGTGTTTGCCTTTGAACACTGAATTCCTCTTTTTTTAACCTTCGTGCTTCTGGATATCTCTATAAGTACGTTTTCTTCTCCAAAAAGGAGATGCAAGGCTATTTTAAAATTTGTGTGAGAGAAAAAGTATTTTCTTAGTTGAGTGGCTAGCAGGGTTCGATAGGTTTAAATCCCTAGATGATTGACAGGTACATTCTTCGCATTCGGCATCATTGTAGTCAGTGAGCTAAAGGGTTTCAGAGAGAGTGAAAATAAAGATCATACCCAAAGGATTGCTTCTCCCGGTACCAGCAATACTAACCCTGAGTTTTATCCTTAGGCAGCACACATGAAAAAAAGGAGTACATAAATAATTTACAACTATTAAACATTAAAACAGAAAAGCTTTTTTCAGAGGTTATGATGTGTCAATAACATAACACAGAAGGGAACAACAGCAAACTTTGCTGTACTCTCCTATTGTCATCCAAGTTGAAGGGAGGGTGGCAAGGACAGAATTTCCAAAGATGGAAAGTTATTTGAGTTGTAAATGTGGGCATAAATGCATATAACTCAACTCTTCTGTTATCTGTGGTACAAATTTTTTCCATGTGGTACACAGGTCACAGCTTGTGGGTTTATGGGATCTCTCCTTGCTTTCCTTGTATAATAGAATCCCTATGGCTTTATAAGTAAAATTTCCTGATTTTTTGCTATTGCTGCATCTTAGATATGAAGCAATCATCGCGTTTGGTCATGATGCAGAGGTGGAACAGCCACACAGGTCTAGTTGCGTGCAGTAGTATTTGGGGTGGCACCAGATACACTTCACTTGGTGTCAGGTTTCTTCCTTTTGCCTACGAAGACAAAATCTCTCAGTTCTCACACTTTTGGGTCAGATCTTGTGTACCATCTCTTGTGCTGTGTACAACCCCATGGTTACCATGACGGTCCAAGTTTGGCACCTGGGATTCTGCAAGGATGCTGGAGAAGACTGATGAGGTAACTGTCCTAATGCCGGTAAGAACAAGGTATCCTAAGGTCATGAAAAGAAGGAAAAAGCTTAAAATATCAAAGTGCATGTCTGTCTTTCCTTAAAGGTGAACTTACTTCTTTAGACAATGCTCTTGTTTGCCCAAACTAGTTCATGTGGCTTTCTGGGCAATTAAGCGTGAATCTCCTCAGTCTTTGGCTTTTCCTTTGCCTTTAAATACATCAAATGCATTTTCTTATATGGCTTTCTTCAAGCTGCAGCTTACAATTCC
>NW_010539891.1:36003-41576 GCF_000687285.1 Phaethon lepturus
GTTTTCCTGAATTTTCTGTGGACTCTTGCCAATACCATGTGCAGCGCTATGGCATTTCAGTCTTGGTCTTTCAGAGATGCTGCACTCTTCTACGTGTTCCCTCTCCCCCCTGCCCCAAATCTTCCCAGACCTCTCCCTGTTGCTGGCATTTTTTTCAGAAGGAAGATGAGGAAATTAGTTTTCAGTGGGAACAGGTCCCTGAACAAATAAGCATGCTGCATTATTTCTGATGGACTAATGCACAGAGAGGTAGGAGGTGATGGAAGAATGATCAGGTTTTGGCAATCGTGTTGCAAACAAATCAGTTTTCTAGTTAATAATTTTTCCATACAGCATTGTGGAGTAGCTCCATGTTTACCAAGAAACTATTCTCTTATCTTCTCAGTAAAAATTACTGATGATTTTTTCATTTAGTTTAATATTGAATAAAAAGAGCTAAAATTACCTTGATTTAGAAAAAATATAGATTAATTTATTAGAGTAAAAGTGCTGCAAGGATTTTGAGATGTTTTAAGATTGCCTTTATTTATAAACAATGCCTTTTAATGCAGCAGATACGTTTTAAGGTTTATGTGTTGTACAAAGACTTATCTATCAAATTATATGTCAGCTTCCTTATTGGTCTGCCATTTTGCTTTTTGCTTTAAGTGTCTCTGTGAAGTTTCAGCCTGCACTACATGAAAAAGCCACAGCATTTGAAGCCAAAACTTTCATAAAATATGAAGATGAATAATATATTGTCAAATATCAACAGGGCAGAATAACATTCAGCTTCAATAAGATTCATTTTCTCCTGTTCTTTTTAGCATAATTTTGGTAATGTTTTAATTGATTACAAGTTTTAATTTTTGGTCCTTTTTTACGTTATATGCTACAGTGAAAGAGCCAAAAGAAAGAACCCTACGTTTATCACAATTTTTAAATGGAATTATTTGAAAAAACAAACAAACAAAACAAAAAAAACGCACCACCGCTCCATGACTCTTTGAAGGAACTACAACTCCAAGTATTGGAGTGTTGGGGTTTTTTAATGCTAAATGATAATGCTTTCAGAGTTCTATCTTGTTTTGAGCCTTAAGCTCAAAGGATAGCACAGAGTAACACAGAAACCAAGGCACACCAGAACTTCAGTCTCTTCTCTAAAACTCTCCCTGACAATGCTGATGTTGTCAGACATTCCTGGGAACCTGTCATTATCCACGTCAGCTGGGCTGCAAATGCTATCGAGAATGCATATACATTATGCTAGCAAATAACGCTCTGCTTTTGGATGTGGACAGTACAGTCATGACTGTCCCTGAGCAGCAGCTGCAAGGAGGAGGTCAAGAAGATACTTTGAGATACTGAACTTCCCAGGCATGAAAAAGGAACTATGTGGTCTGGAAGGTAACATATATGCTTATCACCCTTGAATGAGAAGCATGGTCAAAACTAATAAAGCAATAACGACAAAGTTAATTTTATATATTTTCTACTTCCGTAATTTCCATTTCATTTATTTAAAAGAAGAAAAAAGAACAAGTAAGAAAAGGTCTGAAAATTTCACATTTAAATTTATTAAATAAAACTTGAAGGCTGCTTAAACAATGAAAAAATAAGGCATATGTAAACTTTTCAAAGGTATTATTAAGTACTCTTTTAACAGAAAAAGGCAAAAGAAATATTGAACATTTAATGGATATATTCTACTGTTAAAAACATGAGGCACCCATTAGTGTCTCATTTACTGATTTCAGTATGATAATTTAATGCATGCAATGTCTGACTTGTACACATATATTTGCTTGGAAATGAGGCAGAAACCATGTTGTCAGCTGTTGTTGACAAGTTATTTCTTACAACTTAGTATACACTGAAGTGGCTGCAAGTTTGGCAGCCAGAGTGAACCTTGAGTTTTAGAGCAAAATCATTGGGGTGTTTGACTTATAAAGTTTGAGAAGCTTTATTTGGTATAATGAGATGATTTAATAATGATTTAATAATGATTTAATAATGTATGTTTGCAATTATAAGCATGAAAAACATAGCTCTGTGTTCCCATATTTCCTACCCATCCCAATGAAAATTTGACTTACAAAGTTTGAGAAGCTTTATTTGGTGTAATGAGATGATTTAATAATGATTTAATAATATATGTTTGCAATTATAAGCATGAAAAACATAGCTCTGTGTTCCCATATTTCCTACCCATCCCAATGAAAAATCAAGTTCTTGGTGTTACTCACTACAGATCCTGTGTATTTTTACAGAATTTGCATTATGCAAGTAGGTCACCTCAAAGTTTCTGTGCTCTTTGAATGTTCATGTGTGAATGCAATATGGAATTTCATTTGAAGATATGCAATTTGTTAAAGGGGTTTGGAGAAAATTATGAGATTATATTAAACTACGGTGCTGTACTGTATCCTTTTTTTATACTCCCTCTCTATTAAGCTTGAATGGTCATCATGGTAAATTATCTGAATCAGCTAATATTAAATTTCTGTTAATTAAACTAATTTATAACTTCACTTATTTTTATTGTCAGCTTATATTTTTCAGTGTTGCTTGATTAATATTCTATCTCCTATTTACTAAATCAACTCTGAACTGTTAGTAAAAGGAAGTATTTCAAAGTATTCTGGTTATATCTTTTAAATCCCCCTAGTCTGTTTAACTGAATCCACAATGTATTTTATGTCAACAAGTGATGGTCTTTACAACCTCACAATACAGTCAAGGATAACAAGTTGCATGGATATAAAGTAAATTGATTTGAAATATTGTTCTGTTATGGCAAGAATGAGTTACTGGAGTTTCTCTCAAGGGTTTCCTTCTGTATGTTGTCATATGCTACTGATGTATTTTTACATTACGTACTGCCCAGTGAGTTGTTTTCTTTTCTGTTATCTTTTTATTGCTGACTGAAACACAGCAAGGGCTGGGTTAAAATTTTATCATGTCAGACTGGATCAGGTGAGTGAATAGTCTCTTTGTTGTTCTTGTTGTACTGGCCACATATTTGAACACAAAATGGTAATAAACAGGATAAAGAAATCCCAGTCTCAAAGAGTATGGAATAAAATCTGAAAAAATTGTGGTCTCGAAAAGCAGAGAATCTGAGGCTGACCAGGTGGTTCAAATCTGTCTCTTCTCTGTAGAGAAAAGGGAAGCAGTACTGTTTATGATAACAAGGAGTATGTGTGGGAAAAGTTTTCTGATTTAGGATTATTGGTCACTCTAAAAAACAGTTCCTATAAATTTTTCATACACTGATTATCACACTTCTCTTCAGCTACTGGATCTCTGTAACACTATGTTCCATGAACTGATTAATCTGATAAAATCTGTTTTGTAAAGGACAAGGACTGCTCTTTTAACCTATTATCTTTAACTCTGTAGAGGTTAGTACGTTAATAAATGACACATTAACACAATCTGATAGTGCAAGCTGCAGCCACTGAGGTATCAGCAAGGACAGATGCTGCTCTGTAGGGAACAGGTTAGGGAGGTAGAACATCCGTGTCAGGAGCACGCTCCCTCTGCCAGACCACCCGAGGCAGGAGAGGGCACTGTGTGCTACAGAGCTTTGGGTGGGAAGAGGAATTATCCCCTCTCCCATTATAATGCCTCCTGTCTATCAAGTTTTCCTTCTGCTTGGCATTTGGTGACAAAAGAGGACTGGGGCTGCTTGCTGGATATGTGTGGAGATCCAGCCTACATAAATTATGATGCATCCACCGCAGTGGGGTGTATGCATGTCCCCATATTTTACTCCAATGCTTCCTGGATAGGAAAATGGGACACAGCCCCACCTTCTGTTACGTTAATAGCCCTTTTCCTTGCTCCGGCATTTTTGGGTTGCCACCACTTCTTTTCCTAAAGCATGGTCAAAGTTTGGGTCGTTCTACATTTGGTTTGTGGTGTTACGGAACTGAAGAAGGACATCAGTGGGCAGAGCAAGTTGCGCAGGTGAGCCATGGAATAGAAAGAGCATGAGAGCAAATGGGGTGGAAGTAATGAAAACTCCTTCTGCTAATCTTCACCTTGAGGTAGAGCGAGCTATACAATTATACCCTCAGGAGGGATGGAAAAGAGTCACCTCAGAAAGGTTTAAATATGTGGAAAGCCGTATCTAACAGAGTCTGTCCAGGTTCTCTAAAGTGTACATAGTATGACAAAAATAATAACCACCTCTTCTAAAAGGTACAAAAAAGTGGGACAACTCCCAGAATAAACCATGCTCTGTATCCCAGGCAAAAGTATGAGAAAAGACATTGTTTTGTTTGCTTGGGGGTTTTTTGCATAACAATCGCTTTGCATCATACTGGACTGAACAGGTAAAAAAAAAAGTTGAGAGCCTTCTGCTGATGGCAGCATGTTTCCAGTCATTGATGCTCCCGCCTGTTCACTGTGAGCACATCAGAAGATCTCACTGCCAGGTGGTAGATGATCTAGGGAAGGAGAATAGATTTACATTCAACCTGATAAATCATAGAATCACAGAATCACTTAGGTTGGAAAGGACCTTTAAGATCATCAAGTTAAATCATTAACCTAACACTGCCAAGTCCACCACTAACCCATGTCCCTAAGCACCACGTCTACACGTCTTTTAAATACCTCCAGGAACAGTGACTCGACCGTTTCCATGGGCAGCCTGTTCCAGTGTTTAATAACCACTTCGGTGAAGAAATTTTTCCTAATATCCACTCTAAACCTCCCCTGGTGCAACTAGAGTCCATTTCCATATATGTACGATGAATTACGTTTTCTGCATGTGAAGAGGACTCCTACATTCACTGACAGCTTCTGTCCTAGCTCAATTATAGGCAAATGAATGCTTAAAAACAGGATACACCTCTAAATATTAACACCTCAACCCTGACTTAACCTCATAACTACATAAGATCCCACCTAATAATCTCTGTATTCAGTCTACAACTTCCATCATATTTTTAAACATATGCAGCTGATTTAAAGATTTTAAAGTGATAAGGAATTTACCACCTCCCAGCATAAACTTCCAAGGATTAAATAAACTTATCGTAAAAGAAACATCTATGCCCTCTGTTTTTGTCCAGCTTCAGTTCCATAGCATTGCACCATATAACTGCTTTGTCTCTTTGAGCAATCGATCTGAAATCTTTTCCTTTATGGGTTGTCGTGGTTTAGCCCCAGCCAGCAACCAAGCACGGCACAGCTGCTCACTCACTCCCCCACGGTGGGACGGGGGAGAGAATCAGAAGAGCAAAAGTGAGAAAACTTGTGGTTTGAGATAAAGACAGTTTAATAGGGAAAGCAAAAGCCGCGCATGCCAGCAGGACAAAACAAGGAATCCATTCACCGCTCCCCATGGGCAGGCAGGTGCTCAGCCATCTCCAGGGAAGCAGGGCTGCAGCACACGTAATCGTTTCTTGGGAAGACAGACGCCATCACTCCGAACGTCCCTCCACCCCTTCCTTCTTCTTTGTCCCAGCTTTATATACTGAGCATGTTGTTATATGGTAGGGAATATCCCTGTGGCCAGCCTGGGTCAGCTGTCCTGTCTGTGTCCCCTCCCAGCTCCCCGAGCACCCCCAGCCTGCTCGCTG
>NW_010539891.1:41662-49772 GCF_000687285.1 Phaethon lepturus
CAGGCCAGCACGAGAAGCTGGACTGTCCTTGACTGCTCAGCAGCAACCCAAAACATCAGCACGTTTTCAACAGTTTTCTCATCCCAAACCCAAAACGTAGTCTCAGGCTAGCTTCTGTGAAGAAAAATAACTCTATCCCAGACGAAACCAGGACATAGGTATAGATAGACTGTTATCCAATACTCTCTTAGCTTTCTCTTAAGTAAACTGAAGAAATGGAGCTTCTTAAATCTCTTATTATGAGATTTTTTTTTCACGTCCTCCCCAAACCTCTAATGATTCCATAAGTATCCTGATGGGTGAATACCAGAATTGCAGATGATGTTCCAGCCAGAGTAATTTATTCCCAATAACAGCTTCACTGCATAAGATCTGTTTGTAAATAACTGAATCAAGTATTGTAATAAATTACCCCACATGGTTAGAAAACATGAAAGTTGTTATTGATGTTTAAAAACTGCAGTGTTGAAGTTCTGTTAAAGTCTATTCATTTTATGAAAAGAAGCCTTAAAACTTGGGTTAATATACTTTGAGTATATTTCCATTTCCATTTCCTTTATATATAATGTCTTAGGGTTTGGGTTTTTTTATATCCAGCAAAAGCAAGTAGGTACAGGAGAGCAAGCATAGCATAATGTAGCAAGTGTGGTTTTTGTTTAAATGAAGGATAAGGAATAATTTTCCTGAAAATAGGAATGTTAATTTATGCTTTTAGGATCTTCTTTTCCTGTCCTCTGCTTTTTTCAGGGATGACTTAGAAGACCTTTGAATAGTGGTGAAAGCAGAAAGAGTGATGCCACAGTAAAATTTACATACTGTATCTCCTGTATCACAGAGATGTGATGTCGTCTTTGAGACTTGTTCCTGCATTGGAATTCTAAATGCTTTGTGAGCTGGGATTCAGTACATTAAACCATCTCAGATAAGTAATAAAATTGAGATGATTAAATGGTATGTACTTTTGTTGGCTTCTTTAAATAGGTAAATATTTATCAGTAAGACTCTGCCCTTTTCCAGCATCTGGAGAATTATGCTGTGACTGAAATGGCATTATTCTACCACCCACAGAATGTTTTTGCTCAGAGTTCACAGAGAGATTGAGATGATAAAAACATATTCTAACAATGAATATGTTAGAGGAACGTTTCTATTGCAAAGATCCTAGAAGCTGAATCAAAACAACATCTACTTTAAGCATTTCTTTTCAAATAAGATTATTTTCTTCCTTGTTTTCTATAAAGCTCTAGTAAAAAGAAAAGTATTTATTCATCCTGTATAGTATTATTGTTGTGGAATAAGTATTCTTTTTCCCATTTTCCTCCTGTTATTCAAGGTTTTGATTGCTTGCTGTGAATATTCATTCTATATATTTTCAATTGTAATATAAAAATGAATATTGTTATTACTCTGTCAACATTTCATTCCATCAGCATACACCTTAGTGAGAAATAGTGTCTTGGGTGAACTCAAACCAGTTAGTTTTATAAATGCTTTTTCTTCCTAAAAAGAGTAGCTAGTTTTGTTTTCTTTAAGTTGATGTGGATGAAATTTGTATAGGTGTGCTCTGTACCTTATGGTTTGTGGCATTCACAGAATATTGTATATAGGAAACTCAGAAAGGAGGAAACACTAATATGATGAGGGGTGGCCACCGGGAGGAAAACGAGTTCCACATATGTTACTTTCAGTCTTTTCCTTCACTAAGTAGCAGATGGGATAACTGATACTGGGGGTTTCATAGGATGAAACAGTTTTCAATTTTATATTTTGTGGGATCTTTTAGATGAATATGTCAGGCTTCACTCAGCAACTACAATCACTGACATTCTGGATTTGCCCTTTTGGAGATTAAGATGTATTTAGTCACTAAACAGATAAGGTAAAGCGGAAATATATGGGGTCACTGAATTGGTCAATAATGTTTTGTTAACAATTTAAGCTGAAGTCACCCTCTTTCTATTTAGAGACTTTGTAAATATCATCCTCCCCTGCTGAGCTTAAATATGCTATTTCCTTTGGAAAGTAACTATCCTGTAAAATTCTGAGGTGTTAATGCTTTGGCCAAGATTTGCTAGGCTCAGAACATCTCACCTACTGCTAAACTAATACCTCCATAAATATGTCCCTGGTACAGGTCTGGTGGTTATTTTACACTGAGAATATTTTTGCAGTGATCGCTGTCAAGAGAGGTAGGATCTGATTAACACCGGTCACCTTTGCTAGCTCTATCTTTAATCACAGACTCTGCAATAAACAGAGAAATGTAATCAATAAAGTTGCAGATACAATGAAGAAATATAGATGGAGACTAAAACTCTATTGATAAAATCTGGTGATTATTTCCCATCAAGACTTTAGGCTGTTATCTTTACTTGTAACACAATGCGGCAGAAGTGTGTGGCCAACTATTAATAAGCAGTGCCAAGGGAAAAAACACTGAAGAAGTTCCTCTCAGGAACTTAAACCTAACTTTCATTTACTTGATCTATTTTTTTCTTTAAGTATTTCTTATGTCCCTTACTATGAGATTATTTGGTAGACAAGTCATTTATGCACACTAGTTTGAAGTTTGCATCATTCCTTATTATAATTTTATTGTAACTTAACCTTTCAGGTAACTAAATAACAAAGCATTTCTAGAAAGTGATCAAATATTTTCATTAGCAAAAGCATCACATCTTTGTTTTGCTTTCCAACAAATATATAAAACCATTGTTATTTTGAATGTTACAGTATATAACCTTTTTATAAAACCACAATCCAATTCCCTTATGTACAGTAAAGTTCTTAAGCCTAAATTTTCTCTTTTTCCCCCTAATTTTTTTCTAAAGTCTGGAGGAAAAATCCCAAAGCCCAAACAATAACAAAAAAATCAAGTATTGAATGAGATAAATGAGATTTTGAGTTACAACTCTTTTGTTTCTTTTTGTAGAAGTTGCATACAACTGTCAAGGATCTTCAGGGAAAGAAAAAGGGTATTTGTCTTAAGTTTGACTTCTTTATTAGCCATAAATTTAGTAATAAATCTCTCTATGTAACAAATGCCTAAGATCAGGTCATAATCCAAAGTATATGTGTATATTCATCATATACAGGATACCTGTTTGAAAACTCTAAACCTAAAGCATCATTTTTTTTTTAAAGAAGTAAGTTGCTCATTTGGATCTCCTTTCGAAGCAAGGAATGGCACCGTTGCTCTTGACAGTGAGGGAATAGATCCAATATTATCTTGATTTTTGATCAAATAGGATAAAAGTATGATAAATATGTCTACTATCCCATAAATTCATGATAAACTGTCATTCTTTTCCAAAAACAATTTATCACTGATAAATTTAAGCTAGCAACTTGAGCATAAACTTCTTGGGGATGAGCATAATTTCTATAAAGACACTTATATGCCTTTTTGCAGTATTCAATATCTTGTCATTAATTATCTTTAAAACAATATCCTATTTTTATGTTAAAAAATATGTTACACTATCTCTGCAAGAGAAAAGCAGATTTCTTTCTCATATTATCAGTGATTACTTCCACATATACTTTGAAAAATATAAAGTAAATTGTGGTTTTCAAATTCAGATGATTTGCCACTTTTTTGGGAGCACATAAACATATTGCTAGAAGCTTTGCAAAGGTATTTCAGGGCTGAATTCAAGATGACAATGGAGTTAGTGAGTGAAATCTTTCTTACCCACCACAGCAGAAAATGTACACTGCACAGTATTCATCCTGCTCTCTTTCACTCCAGTAATCACACTGTATTTCAAAATGTCAGTGTAATTTTATTACAAACTGACAAAGATGAGAGGATCATGTGATGCACGTATTGCATATGGGGTATGGAAATGTGCTCTTCAGCTAAATATTTGCATGTGCCTTACATGTCCCCTGCATTAAGACTTAAATTATTGTCTCCTGCTTAATCCTTGCATTTTTGCAAGATGTGTGTGGTTTATTATTCAAGTGGTGTTCAGACTTGTAGATTACAGATATGATGCAGCAAAGCTCTGCCCCAAACTTCTCTGACAACATTGTATGAAGTTTTTAGCTTCCATGTAGATTAAGTCCTTGGGCAGATGCACAGAGAGGAATCACTAGGACATGGACAAACACAACTTCAGGAGCTCCTTGAAGCTCTTGGGCTACAGCACTGCATACTTGGGGCATGACTTTTCTTCCCTACCAGGAACAAGGGCTGCCTTTTGTTCTGGTTTGCAACACTAATCTTCAGTAATGAAAGCACTGAAAGAGTGCACAAGAATTACTAGAAAGAGGAATGTTTGAATTCTAGCGATAGCAAGGAATCTTCTTTGGTTTCCCTTCACTTTTTTTCTTCGCATATTGTATTCTATGGTCTGGTTAGGTATCTAAGGTGCATTAGTCCATTCTGTATCTGCCAATTGTTGCGGTAATTACTATCTGCTGTTTGGCAATATGCTTTTGTGTGTTATCAGTGACCTGAGTTGATTTTTCTGGTTATTCTTCTGGAATTTTTCAGCAGTTAGGGTCATGAGACTCCAGTAAATCCAACCTGAAATCCAGGCAAAAGGACTCTGCACATGCATAGAGTATGCGTGTCTAAATGCAGTCTACTGCATATAGTTAGACTGACTATACAACATTTAGCGTACCTATGTAAACATATGCAATTTGCATACTTCTAGTAAACTAGTTACAAGTAGGGACAGTATGTGTGAAGAAATCAATTGCAAGAGTTCTACTGGAATCAGAGTAATTTAATAACTTAAAAAAAAAAACCTTAGGGTTTTTGGAAAAGCTTTGCTTAGTCTTTTGAGCTTTGCATTTAAAAATAAATACATGATGTAGAAAAAACATCAAGAGACTGTTTTTGTAGCTCTTCCCTCAAGAAAAGTGAAATCAGATTTACAAGAGGACCTGCATAGTCTATGTGCCAAGATACCAAGGCTCACTTAAATTGACATTATGATACCTGTGGTTTCCAAGAAGGTCTCCAAAGGCACTCTCAGAATTGTGAGTTTTGTCAGATGTGTATTCTGTAAATACCTATTGTGATAGGATTTATACATGCTTTAGCTTGAAATGAGCAGCAGGAAGCCATTTCAGCTAGACAGAAGAACATGTTAATTAAAGAAACATAGAATGGTATGAGCTAATGCTTATTCTTGAGCCAAGATGAGTCCAGTTGCTACACATGCAATGAAAGACAAGAGGAGCCAATTAAAATGTCCAGGAAGAAAAGAATACAGAAAATTGCATTCTAGGCATAGACATTGCAGAGTTGCTGTTCTCCTTAGCCTCAAGAACATCCCAGTTTCAGTCCTCCCAAGCCAGCTTCATCGTTCCATTTTGACAAGCAGCAAGAAAGGAGTCGTTGCTGTCAATAGAGTCATGCTCATGACTCCTATAGCTGAGATCTGTCCTATAGAACCACAAAGAAAGATGGAGTTTGCCACCAAGTTGTTTTCAGAAATCTTTTTGTTTTTTCTTGATATAATTTTATTTCTCACCCACAAATCAACATATCACATTGAGGTACAGAGTCATAAAATAATTTATGTTAAAAGGGACCTCAGAAAATCATCTGGTCCCACCACTACCAAAAATAGTGATAGTAAGGTATAAGAATTCCAAGGTTTTTTCTAGTAATCATGGAGAACGGTACAAATATGAAATGGAAACTTCCTAGCCTTGTGCGGCCCTTGGACTATTACCCGCTACTGCTCTTCCATGTGGGTGGAGACATAGCTGCAACTCATAGTCTAGGATGGACTACCAGAGAGTTCAGGGCGTTGGGACATTTGGGAATGGAATCTGGAGAACAGGTTATTTTTTCCTCCCTCCTTCCAGTTGCAAGCAGCGATATAGGAAGAAACAGATGTGTTCTGTCTATTAATGCATGGCTCCATAACTGGTGCCACCACCATAATTTCATTTTTTTTGGTAATGGGACAGCCTACATGGGACCTGACTTGCTGGCATCAGATGGGATTAATGTTTCTCACAGGGGGAAGAGGGTCTTTGCTTGCAAGCAAGTGGGGTTTATTGGCAGGGCTTTAAACTATACTCGAAGGGGGAGGGGGATACTATCAGGCTCAGCCACAGCAAGCTGTGGAATGACACACCAAAGTTAGATGGACAAGGTTCTAGTGAGGCCCCTCAGCCTGTTGCACAAGAGAAAGACTTCAGAGGAACTAAAGGAGGTACCTCTAAGAGGGTGACATGGCCAACAGCCCAGCTAAAGTGTCTCTACAGCAATGCATACAGTATGGGCAACAAACAGGAGGAGCTGGAAGTCACCATGCTGTTAGAAAGCTATGACCTGGTTGCCATTACTGAAATTTGGTGGGACAAGTCCCACGACTGGAGTGCAGCTATGGATGGCTACAGGCTGTTCAGAAGGGACAGGTGAGGAAAGAAGGGCGGAGGCATTGCCCTCTATATCAAGAAATGGATAGAGTGTGAAGAGCTATTTCTGAAGAATAGCCACAAGCAGGTTAAAGCTTATGGATAGGAATCAGAGACTGAGGCAACAAAGGGAACCTTGTGGTTGGTGTCTACTACAGGCTGCCTGATCAAGCGGAGCTTATTGATGAAGTCTTCTTACTCCAGCTACAGGACGCATCATGCTCACAGGCTCTAGTTGTGCTGGAAGACTTCAGTCAACCCGACATCTGCTAGAAAAGTAGCACAGCAAGCTGTAGGCAATCCAGGAGACTCCTGGAATGCATGAAGGACAACTTCTTAAGCCAGGTAATAGACAGTCCTACTAGAGGGGATTCCATACTCGACCTGTTGGTCCCCAACACAAGTGAGCTACTTGGGCATGTAGAGATTGGAGCCAGCCTGGGCTGCAGTGATCATACACTAGTAGAGTTCGCAGTCCTGAGGGATAGGGGTCAAGCAAAGAGAAAAGTCAGGACCCTGAATTTTAGGAAAGCAAACTTCCAATTCTTCAGGGAGTTAGTGAATAAGACCATCTGGGAAATGGCCCTTGGGCACAAGGGAGCAGAACAGAACTGGCAGATATTTAAGATGCATTCCATAGGCTGCAAGAGCTCTCAATCCCCAGGTGTAAGAAATCAGGAAAGGAAGGCAAGAGGCTGGCATGGCTGAGTCGAGACCTGCTGGTCAAAGTGAAGGGCAAGAAGGAAATGCACAGGCAGTGGAAGCAGGGACAGGTGTCCTGAGAAGAGTACAGGGACACTGCCTGGTTGTGTAGGGATGAGATCAGGAGGGCCAAGGCATGGCTAGAGCTGAATGTAGCAAGGGATGCAAAGAATAATAAGGGCTTCTACAGGTATGTCAGCCAGAAAAGGAAGGTCAAAGAAAGCGTACCCCCCTGGATGTGCAAGAGTGGCAAACTGGCAACAACAGATGAGGAGAAACCTGAAGTATTCAGACACTTCTTTGTCTCAGTCTTCACTGGCAGCGCCTCTTCCCACACCTCTTGAGGGGCTGGCCTGCAAGATGGGGACTGGAGGAGCAAAGTCCTTCCCACTGGAAGAGAAGATCAGTTTCATGACCACCTGAGAAACCTGAATATACACGAGTCTATGGGACATGATGAGATGCATCCCAGAGTCCTGAGGCAATTGGCTGATGTAGTTGCTAAGCCACACTCCATGGTATTTGAAAAGTCCTGGCAGTCAGGTGAAGTGCCTGGAGACTAGAAAAAGGGAAACATTGCACCCATTTTTAAAAAGGGTTGAAAGGAGGACCCTGGGAACTACCGACCTGTCAGTCTCACCTCTGTGCCTGGGAAGATCATGGAACAGATCCTCCTAGAAACTATGCTAAGGCACATGGAGGACAGAGAGATGACTTGGGACAGCCAGCATAGCTTCACCAAGGGCAAGTCCTGGCTGACCAACCTAGTGGCTTTCTAGGATGGGATGACATCAGTGGACAAGGCAAGAGCTACTTGTGTTGTGTATCTGGATTTCTGTAAGGCCTTTGACACAGTCCCCCACAATATCCTTCTCTCTGAATTGGAGAGAGATGGAGTTGATGGGTGGACTGTTGAGTGGATGAGGAATTGGTTGGATGGTCACATCCAGAGAGTACTAGTCAACGACTCAATGTCCTGATGGATATTGTCCCTCAGGGGTCTCTCTTGGGACCAGTA
>NW_010539892.1:0-977 GCF_000687285.1 Phaethon lepturus
CCGCGTTCCCTCATCCATTCTCCAACACAAGTAGTGTCTTCCTCAATCCTCCCAGTAATGGGGGGATACTTTGGAAGAAACAGATAAGCCCAGGATATCAATATCAGGATCCAGGACTGGTGCCTTTGCCAAAACATTGTGTTTTTAAACCATGGAAGAGCCTTTGAGAGGCAAGGTATGCTGGGACCTGACGGGATCCACCTGTCCCGATGGGGAAAACGCATCTTTGGGCGTAAACTGGCAGGGCTGATCAAGGGAGCTTTAAACAAGAATTGATGGGGGAAGGGGATATGAACAGGATTGCAGCAGGTAAGTCAAGGGTTGGCATAGCATTGCCTGAGGGTGACAATGCTACTGGGAACATTTACACTGCTCCTGGGAGCATGGAGGGCTCAGGAGCACATCTGAAATGCTTGTACACCAACACACACAGCACGAGAAACAAACAGGATGAACTGGAAGCATTGGTCAGTTCCCAGAACTATGATGTCATTGGTATTAGTGAGACGTGGCGGAATGAGTTCCATGACTGGAGTGCTGGGATGGAGGGCTACAGGCTGTTTTGGAGGGATAGGCAGGGCAGGCAAGGTGGAGTGGCACTGTATGTAAGGGAGCGGTTTGACTGTACAGCCCTTACAGTTAGCAATGATGTGGTTGAGAGCCTCGGAGTGAGGTTTAGGGGGATGGAAAACAAAGTACTTGATGATCATTGTAGGTCCCTTCCAAGTGAACTATTCTATTCCATTCCATTCCATTCCATTCCATTCCATTCCATTCCATTCCATTCCAATTTTACCTACTCAGACTGTGGCAATATTTATCCTGTTCTAGTCTTATGTCATAGTTAATGTCACTACATCCATTAATCCTACTTGTTACACTGTGCTGAAACTTTTTTGATTTCTTTGCTGTCAGGAATTGGTTGGAAGGTCACATCCAGAGGAAGGTGGTCAAGGACTCAATGTCCAGATGGAGAT
>NW_010539893.1:0-13270 GCF_000687285.1 Phaethon lepturus
GGTAATGGTATAATGCACCATATAAAAAAAATCTAATTCCTGTGTCTTCCATTACAGCTTATATCCTGATTTCACGCAAAATTGGAATAAGCTATTAATAGCAGTGAACTTCCTAAACATTTACACTAAATTAAAAGATCTTCATCTGCTCTTAGTGTGCAAACTGCAAATACTACTCTAATACAAATACAACGGAACTGTAAACCAGCTCATTACCTCTCAGGTCTGTGCTAAGTAATGAGCATGCTACGTTAAAAACATCGTTACAGGCAAGTTTCCTTAAACAAGATTTCCTCAAGATTGGCCAGCTAATGAACAGGGTTTAATCATGATGCTGAACCATTCGCCAGGAATTACTGAGCTTTGCGCTCAGGCACAGGAAGTATACATCAGACATAAGTCCCATGCGGCCCCACAGTTCACCAGGTCTGTGTGGTCTATACCCCCGTGAGATACCATGCTTATAACATATCTGCTATAGTCATATCTACTGGTGAAACCTAAGCTATGCTCCCTGTGACACAGCCTAGTGACAACACAGTCATAAGGACATTTCTGCTCAGCCAGCCAAGCACAACAGAGGTCCTCTGCTGAGAAGAACCACTTTCCCTATCCCCTGAACTAACCAGAAATTATCACACTGTGGCCCTTGTTTGCTCGATGCCAATTTGCTGTGGAGGCCAGGCCCAAATACAACCCAAACTGAATCGTCCCTGATGGCTAAAGCAGTGCCACGGGGACCCGACTCCTGCACTGCTGGGACTGCTGTGCCCTGATGGCACTCAGATGCCACCCATCGCCAGCTGGGTATTGACAGCCACCCTGTATGAAGTGCCGTGTGTGGGAGAGGTGGGTCCCAGCTCCTCCTTTGCTTCTGCTTTCACCCTGCAGAGACTGTGCTTTTCACAGCTCAGTTATTAAGGCAGATGGTTGCCTGCAGAGCCCAAGGCAAAAGGACAGATGGGCTCTCCTCCCCTCAAAACTACAAGCAAGATCTTGCTGACCTTGCCTGTTTTCTTGGCTGGAATCTGTCAAAAACTGGGGTAAACCGAGACCAATGTAAATCTTAGTTTTCTTTGTCTGCCTGCAGAGACCCAACACCAGGCTGGGGCTTGCCACTCAGAGTCAAGCCTGAGTTAGTCCTAAATTCAATGGTGCTTCATCTCCTTCTGAACTTAAATTATTCCCCTACTGCATTTGTTCCAGATCTGATCAGACAAAGAAATGTTCAGAACTTCACTTCTATATAGCCCAAGCAGCACATTACCTTTGTTCATATTCATGAATATGCATTTATGGTACTATAAATGCTTAGAAGAGCCTTCAGGATCCATGTGGCTTGGCAGGAGGGAAGAAGAGATAGTAGGGAATATAAAGGAAAAATTGATATGGGAACATGCTGGCCTCAGAACAAACTGGTGTTGGTACAAGTTCTCACATGAAATAACTCTGACCCATCACCTGGTGACCAGCTCCATCTGACGCTGTTTCCCTGCAGGTAGACATGAGAAACTATGGAGGGAAGAAAAAATAGCTGTAACACAACCAGTGCTGCAAAACACTGAGAAATTTCAACCCTTAGCCTCCAAAACCATGAAGGGACTACCTGTGTGGAAAGGCAATATGCAGAACCTCAGGGAGGGCTTCTAGCAGTCCCTTCTGACCTAAACTTTTCTTTGATTCAACTCATGAAAGTAGGACAGAGGGAGAAAGATCCCAAAATATCCTTCATGGTGAGAGCTAAAGGAATCAGTCTCGTCCATTTGCAACCTATACAATCCCTTCTCCAACCTCTGCAACACAATTTCAGATATCGATGCTGTTGGGAGCCACAGCCAGAGCAAGTAGGACAGGCAAGTACTTGGTGGGACACTGGGGCCTTCACATTTTGACCAGAGAGAGATGCAACAATCTGAAAATTGCACCGGAGTCGCTGAAAAGAGGCCTGTAGAAACTTACTGAATATGATAGGCCTGCCCCAAAGGCTTGTGAGCTTTAGCAAACCCCTCAAGAAACCTAGTTTGAAACAGGAATTTATGACATTTCGAAGTCAACAGCTTTATTGTAAATATTTTACATTGAAGTCGACCTGCTTTCCTTCCCTCTTTTAGAGAAATGTTGCCTCATGTTTTCTCCTTTCCCAAAAACCTGTTCTTTGCACTGCTTTGTTGTCCTGCAAGCTTCCACTCAAAGATGTCAAACCACCAGAAAAGCAAAGAATATTACATCCAGCAGAAACAGAAGTGAAGGAGACAGGCAAGCCCATGGAGTGTAACGGCTCAGCAATACATTTCAGTGTCATGAAGCTGATGTTATGATTCCTCAGTAGTGACAGGGCAGGCCTGCTGGACACAGGGAAACTGCTGTCTTTTAGCTCACAGAGCTCTTGACTCACTGCTGAGCAAAAACGCCTCACCTACTTGCTGAAGTCAATCCTGCATCACTCCAGCTACAGGAATCACACAAGTGGCCCATTATGGAGTGAAACCTCTTCTCCAAGTGCCTATTTGGTCTCCATATCAGGAGATTGTAGGCGAAAATGGAATGCAGCCTTGCCTACAGGGCTTGCTCAGAAAAAAGGGATTACTTAGAGAGTGTAAATCCAGCACAGAGATTGAGAACTTAAGAACTCCTCTTTACCTCCCCATCAAGAGTGGGATCAGCAGGTGGGACCCACAATAACATCACTGTCCTTGCAGAGCTTACAGGCACCCTCAGGCATGCCTCTGAGCTCCCAGCCACCCGCACTTCCATCTTATTCCCAGCAGACTCTGCCTAAGGCAATGAGGGGGCACCGAAGTTTGCCCTCAGGAAGGATATCAAGCCATTCCCACGCCCCAAACTTTTCCCCTCCCACTCCCCTTTGGACACTGGTCTAGCCCACAACACTTTCAACCTGTTTTTGTCTTCCCTTCAGAGGAAGCAGCATTTACACCAGCCCAAACCCTCGGTCTTGCTCATGTGCAGGCTGCTGGCCTCTATTTACACATGACCAAAGCTCTTATTTGGCAGACAGTTTGGAAAACACCAGCATGCTACATTAACCTGCATTTCTCTCTTCATTCACCATTCTTAATCAGTGTTTAGGAACGTATTAACGTGGGGCTAAACCACAAAGTTAGCATCTGGACTTTTCTCATGTTTGGAGGAGCTGAGCTAGCACCAGAGCCTGGTGAAGAGTCACCCCCTTCCTCACATAGCATCTGAAAGCCAATGTATAACTGCAACTCCTGGTCACGGAATTCCCTCTTTCTTTACTGAGAGGGTGGTCAAGCATTGGAAAGGCTGCCCAGGGAGGTGGTAGAGTCACCATCACTGTCAGTATTCAAAAAACATGTGGACGTGGCACTTTAGGACATGGTTTAGTGGTCATAGTGGTGTTGGGTTGATGGTTGGACATAAAGGTCTTTACCAACATTAATGATTCTGTGATTCTGTGAATATACAGTCATGATTTTCTTCCCCTGCTTTCCCAACTCTAAAGCACCAAACAGTCATTTGGTCCAGACACTGAAGCTGCTCAGAAACTACCAGCATTTCTAGCTTAACCAAAGTCTTTGCCTTCAGGCAATGATGTAACAAAAGGAGAGTAGTGATAGTGGATAAGTTAAACAACACTAAATCTCTCTGTAGCCACTTTAGGAATGAATATGTGAGCTAGAGCTTGTTATTACTGAGTTTCATGTGGATGTGTGATAAAGTCTAAGTTTGCAGCAAGATAGTTACTCGGATACCACAGGCTCTGAAATAGCTGCAAGGTCAAAGAGAGGTGGCAGAGAAGACAAGATGACCTCCTCTGCTCTTCCACAGGTGGCCCATCTCACCAGCAAGGTCCTAGGAAGCAAGCTGAGGTCTGAACTTCCAGTGTGCCTGCTTCCATGGTGCAGTCCCTCCTACGCACTGCTGTGCTTGGGAGACAGATATGTTCTGTGGTTATGAAGGGGTCCTGAGGTTCCTGAGACAGCTGGAAGGGACACTGAGAAATCCACCCTCACCACTGCCCTCTCTTAGGGTCTCAGGCAAACTGCCAACAAACATCTGTAGATGACAACCCCTCTCCTTCCCTCAGATCTTTCCCTTAGCTTTTCAGCAGTACCAACCCGTTTGGCAGCAGGGTTTGGTCGACATCTCAGCTTTTGCGAAAAGCAGTAATGCGGTGATGCACGGACATATCTGAGGCATCTCACAGCTACCCAGCTTATGGTACAGGCCCTCCTCCACCAGCAGCTGATCTCAGAAGAGGCTGTAAAACCTGTTATGGGCAAAGCGAGGTAAGTGAATTTTGTCTTAAGCTCTGAGCTGCCATGGGACTCCAGGTACTGAGGTCTGCTGGTTTAAAGCTGTTCAGTATCTGTCTTGACCATAATATTGCAGGCATGTAACACACCTACACCCCTGTGTCATTTTAATTGAATGACCTGCAAATGCGTTCTCCAATTTTCCAAGTACAGAAAAGCTAAGGGTAATCTGGAGTCCTCGTCACGCAAAATAATCTGGGAGATGTCCCATTTTTTAACTTCTGGAGAACCCCGTCTACTCAGTGTTTAGCAGACAGCAGCTTCCAGGACTCTGGGGGAGGTGTATAACACCTCTCCCATTTCCAGCAGTGCAAGAGAGAATGACCGAGCATGTAAATTTAAGAGTGTAAGGATGACCTTGCACCTTCCAATTATAAGTATCATGACTAAATTCCACGGTGTGCACACACACACAAACACACACAAAGCCTTTGTCTTCATAGACATAATATCATCAGGGTTCATTCTCTTTTTGTCTGAGGGGGAAAAAATAATAAGGCAAGCTAAGAAAAGCGTAAGCTCAAGGCAGAGGTACCTTCTGGTCAAACATCAGAGCGCTAACAACGTATTAGCTGTAAATATTATCACATTGTTTGTGGGGGCTGGCCTACATACCTACCTAAACTTCTAATCACATGTGTAGGTAGAACTTGATATTCTGAAGCATTCAGTAGTCTCAGCTCTTAACTCATACAATTTTTGTGGTGGTCTATTAAAAATAAAAGCAAAGAATGCACAGTCCTTAATAAGGGGCACAACTAGATGGTCCTAAAGTGATATATTCTTATTTTTTATTTCTGTTCTCACCAAAAGCAAGATCCATCTCTCATCACCCTTTCCCATGACACTCCTGGGAGGGTACATCTACACTAGAAGAACTAGACTGGTACTGTATTGGTACAGGAGAGTTATCCTAGATCCTTTGGGTGGCGTGGTTTGGATCTGCAGATGAGTCTTAATGGAGGTAAATAGGAAGCAGAGATGTTCCCTGCTTCCCAAACATACAGGCTGTGATAGGTTAGAGAAAATCTGGGGCTTCCCCGACTCTCTTGCTCTGTTCCTGTATGCAGGGTTGGCCAATGTACCTTGGTCCTCTGAATCTTCCTCTCCACGCCCAATTGCACATATAGCAAACGCTTTCAGAGCTAAGGCAGGCACTGTGGTCAGTAAAACATGCTTGGCCCTATCAGATGGGGTCTGAGCATGGTTAAGTGCTTCTGCAATACAAATGATAACAGTAACAATAATGGCTGTAGCTCACTCAGGACCTCTTCTTTCCTTTCCAAGGATGGGTGTAAATAATGTTCTTATCTTCTAACAAATACCTCTGGCATCTCTGACTAGGCGATAAGTAGAAAGAAGAGAGACACTCTTAACTGCTGATCAAGAGGGAGGATAGTGATTAGCATCCTCCGGGGAACACCTTGTTGATGATGGCTGCTTTGCATTGTTGAGGGTGTAAGAAGCACCTAAATTCCTCCTCCACAGAGCTCTCAGCTGCTGATGAAGTCAGTTCTGCATTAATCCCTCAGCACACTCCTTGTCAGGCCGATTTCTGATCAAAGCTTTTCTTGCCACTGCAGTCCTAATTGCAACCCGCTGTAACCGTCCCCAGTTGGAGAAAGGGACATAGTCTGAATGTCAGCAGGAGGAAGGACTGGACTTCAGCAACACCAAGAATGTTCTGAAGTAAGAAAATAAGCCAAAAACACCGTGCAGAGGGACCAATTAGTAACAAGGCTGAATCAATTTTTGGAGTTTGCACGTTGCGTTGTGGCCCTAGCTCCCTGGTCGCTGGGTTTGGTAGGCTGGGTCTCAGCAGTCCTCTGGAATTGCCCATCAGTGTACAGCCACTTCTGGAGATTTAGCTCAGTTTCTGCCATGCACAAACAGAATCACAGAATCATTAAGGTTGGAAAAGACCTTTAAGATCATGAAGTCCAACCCATAGAGGCAAGGAGAAAAGGCACAGTGAAGCAGAACTTCTCCTACAATGTCAAAGCCTGGACCGGCAGTCAAGCTTTCTAAAGCTCAGACTTAATCTTGAGGAGCGGATCAATGCAGATGTGTGGGTGCAACCCACTGCATGGATTTGCATTGGTGAGTACCAACAGATCCAGGCTCTCTCTGCCCTCATCACCCTCAGCTGTGGAGGTAAACGGCGTTCACGTGGCTCTGCGCCCGCGCTGGGATCCTGTACCGGCAGTCTGGCTCTGCAGCCAGACCCGAGGTGGTTGGTCTGGGTAGTGCTGCAACGCACCCTGAGATCTTCTTGCTGAGGCCTCCCCAGCCTGGGCAACAGAACACAGAACACATAAGCACATGGGCGTTTATGCTCCTTCTGCACTGCAGGATCAAACTGTGCTTTAAACGTCGCAGAAAACAGCTGTGACAGAAGGTCCCTGCCTCCCAGACACGCTTGCTCTCCTGGCAAAGGTCAGCTCCAGTGTTGTGTGGGTCTGGTTGCACAACATGAAAAAAAGTGTGACCAGACCAGAAATACATCTATATCAAGCAACAACCTACGTTTGGGTAGTGTAGGAAGAAAATACAACCTCGCACTTTCGATTACAATGCACCTCTTAAATTAGGCAATCCTAGCCCATAGCAATGATGTCCTTTCTCCCCTCTTTTTACACTTTTTATCTCCCCACATTATTGCACACAGGAAATATCCATTTTCAGGCATGGTGTTTCCCTTTCTAATAAAATGCAGCAGGAGGTTCCACAGGTTAATTATAAATTGGTTTAAAAAACATTTACCAAGAAGTGTTTTAAATCCATTTCCCTTAATTTCATTTGATGCAGCATATGTCTTGCAGTGCAAAGGGGAGATGCGGCTTTATTGCCACTATCTGCCAGATGAACATGTTCATCATCAACAATGCAGGGAGTGATAAGTCCTTTATCTGATACAGAGAGACAAAACACTCCCTCTTTCTTATCAACAAATTGAGTTATCAGCCAAGTGAAGTAGTTTTTTGGTAGCCTTTCTGACTGCGTTTTGCTTTTAAATCCATACTGGCAGCAAATGGTCATGGATGTATTTCCCTCTCTCATGCTCATTTCAAAATGCAGCAGCAGCCACAGATAAGAACGCTTCATCTCCCCAAGACGTCTGGTCTAAGTGCTGTTAAAGAGTTCTGAATTTGCTCTGATTGCTGGTAAACTAAACTACACTGAAAATAGCAAGAATGATGTTAAAACAGTCATGCAAAGAGCTTGGAAGAGCACAGAGGCTGTAGCACCGCACGATCGAAGCCTGCTGACGTGACTGTCACTGATGGCTTCGGCCACACTTCTCAGTGCTATCCCTTACTTCTGGGTGCCGGACCTGAGACAGTTAGGACCCAGACACCTTGGAAAGTGCAACCCCTGATTTAGCCAAGGGAACGCTTTTGCTGTACCTGGCTACGTATGCCCAAATCCGTTCAGAATCAACCGCACCGTGTAATATCCCTTGAGAGAAGTTAGGGTTATCAGCCACGTGACGGTACTGGGAGACTGTAACAGCTGAATGCATGAAAAGGTGTTTAGGTGTGAAGGGTTAGAAACCATCTGATGCCTTTTCGGAGTCCGTCTGATGGCACGCTCCCCGCTGGCATGCTCTGTGCTGTGAGCAGCTACTCCGAAAGGCACCGCGCGGAGTTCTACCCCTGAGAAAGGCGTCGGCATCACGCTGACAGAGGATGAGTGTGCCGTGTCAGCATCACGCCGACTTGAGCAGAGGAAGAACGTTCTCAGTCGTTAGTTTGTATTTCTCGGTGCTGGAGTCAGTATCATTTTGGTTGAGTGTGGCTGGAAAGTTAAATTCTAGCACTGAAAAGGATTTGTCCCTGACTGCAGAGGCCAGCTGTGCTCAGTCCCAGCTCACCAACATGTTTTTTTAAATGTGTCTGCTCTCTTCCATACACCAGCCCCAAGAATGCATGACTTGACAGAAGAAACTCGTGGAGGACAGACACATTACGTCAGAAACTTTTCTTGTTAATACCTACAAACTCCCTGCTACAAGCTCATCTTCCTCCCTCCCATAAAGACATGATCAAACAGGAGCTCCAGGATTAATAGAGGGGTTGACGACAAGAACATCATCATTTCACCTGCTGAGCAAGACGAGCAAAACTCCTGAGCGCTCTCAAGCTTGCTCAGCACGCAGCCAGGCAAGGCAGCTCAGACGGTCTTCGCCAGCAGCCTGAACCAGAGCTCTGGGCTTTGCACTGGTTCAGATGAGCAGATTGCATACGTCCTCCCACCTCCCTGAAAAATCAAATACAACCACCTACGAGCTGCAGCCAGACCAGTAACACCTCCAGTCCCCGGCGTTTTCCAAAGCCCATATATATCGGCTTTTTTAGACACTCTCTCTTTATGGGGCTACTTTCTTTCCCAGAATGTTTTCCTGTGGCTGAACCTGTTAATTTGGTAGCAATCAGATGCCTCAGCTTTAAAGCAGCTATTTTGCAACCAGCTGCATTATTCCTGGAAGGGTTAAATACTCTCACCTGTTTGTAGATGGGACAGGATTGTTGGATATTAATTCTGGAAGAGACAAGAGATAATTATAATAATGACCCAGCTGACAATAGTTTCAATAGTTTCCAGCCTTGCTGTCAGCTGACACATTCCTTCCTCCAGATAATATCTGATACACTCAGATATTTCTGAAGCCGTGCCTCCACAGGACGTGCTGTAAGAACTACAGCGAGCTCCACGCTCCTCTGCTTTCATACCAAACCTGCAAGGAAGTTGCTACAGGAGGGGTTGTTTATTTTTCTTGAACTTTAATGAGAAAGCTGCCTAATAACTTCCCACCCGTCTCTCCCTTCCCGCTGCACTGGTGCTCTGGAGCTCCTTCCCACCGCGCGCACGGGCTCTGCACGGCGCAGAACGTCCCCCGTTCTGCGCCGGCAGACGCAACGTGGATGCACTAAGGGGCTCCACGGGCACGGGTGGGCAGAAAGACTCATTCCCGCTGCCTCACGCGTGATACTCGGTCCTGCGCAGGGCGCAGAACCGGGAGCATCGTTCGGAAACTCGCGCCTGCCGATGCCGAAGGGCTGGAGCAAGGCGATGGGGATGGGAGAGGCTCTGATCCCATCTTCGCTCTAAAGATCAAGGCGTTGAAAATTAAAGAAAGTCTTGACAGTGTTGGTACCTGGAAGGTTCATTAAGTAGTTGCAAATAGTCTTAATACTTTAAAGAGGACTTAATCAAGCAGAGCTGGGACGTCTTGACAATCTGATAATTGCAGCATAAAATTCAGAGAATGCGGCGGCCGTGGGGATGCATGACTAGCCTTTCGGGGATGATTGTTCCGAAACAGCTCTTCCTTTTCTTTTTGAAGAGAAATTTAAATTACCCAGACTTTCAAAAATAACTGTTTATCTTTCACAAGAGCCTTGAGGATCTTCTCATTTATCTCGACCTTAAATCAGATTTCCTGTAATTCACCCTTAATCCACAGCTGGACAAAACTCTCTTCTACCAAGGAATGCCAAAACTACTGGTGTTAGCGCGGTCCCTCCCAGTTATCCATGTCAAACTCGTGTAGGAAGGGCTGATTCAAACTCTGCTTGTATTTTTGGAGGTTGCTTCAGGGGGACTTATATTAATCTACAGGTAGTGCATTTAAACAACAAAAATTGAGATTTTTAAAATAATTGTATATACATCTGAATAGTTTTATTTTATATGGTTAAGAATAAACTAATCAAGGGTTGCTCTGTTTGAAAACAAACTAAAATTTGATACTGAAGTAACTGTGATGGTTTGAAAGAACTGCAAATTGAAACTGCCTGTAAACAAAGCTAAATTAACAGCTGTGGTAATTTTACCCTGAAGCAAAAAAAGTAAAGGCTGCACACAAGGGAAAGACCAAAGCTGGTGGAAAGGATTTTATTCTCTATATTCCTAAAATTAGTTACAATACAATGAAGATATTTTCCCTTGTTTCACTCCTTATGCCATCTTCTATTTTACAATTGCACAGAACAGGATAAAGCAAGAAAAATATACACCATTACATACCTGTGTGATGCCAGACTGCCTTTAAAAAGAGCTAATGTTTTAGTTTCACTAAAGATTCGATTTCATATGCACTGTCAGATTAAGAAATCAACTATGCAGCAGGCACAACATCTATAATGTTTGGTTTTAACAACAACAACAACAACAAAAAGTCCTAACTCTAGATCCTGGGCAGGATTGTTTCCGATCTCCTCGGGTTTGGGTTGAAGGCTGGTGTTTGCAGCCCGAGCCAGAGGAGAAGTTCAGGCTCTGTCCTAATTCTTTTGATGTCAACACTTACTTTTCTGGGATATCAGTGAGTTTCTGTGAGAGATGTGGTGCTCACTGCAGGGCTGGGTGATTAATATCAGCATAACACTTTCTTTCCCTGCCCTCTCCCCATTTAGTTTTCCTCTATTTCCTTCCATGTGCTTCCTGTTGGGAATAAATGCTCTGAATTTTTCCACAGTGAGTATCGGGCTGGCAGATCACAAGAAGCATGGTGCAGAGGAAGAAGCTGCCATGCTTCTTGCAAGTACTCTTGGGCACACAGCTGAAAGCATGTGGGAAAGCAAAATAAATAAATGACACCAGATGCCACTTTCACTGACCCCATGACATCACTGTCTGAAGGTGGACGTCCACAAGGTGAGGGTGGAAGCACTTTTGGCTTCCAACAGCAGACGAGACCTTAGTATTTGATACGTGCTACTTCTGGTTTAAAAGTAGCGTATTTTAATTTATTTTGGTTTAGTTTAGTTGTGATCCTCTCATTCATATTTACTTGATGACACACCATTCACAAAACCTGCTGTTTTCTTCTGCAGAGCGTGTTATCCTAAAGACTACAAGTGTTTAGGATACTACCCAGCCCGCAGCTGGGGCTGCTGTGCTGGGTTAGCAATGATGGAAACTGCCGCGGTGCTGGTCCCGCTGGGGCTTCGACAGGAGGTGTATTTCGGTCGCTATTTTTCACCACGGTACACAGGCAAGGACAGGCGCCCTCCCAGACGTCTGCGTTTCTCCTCCGCGCCGGGGAAGTCTCTTCAGAAGGTATTTGTTAGTGCAGCATATGAGCCTTTCCGGGCCTGGAAGAGGGAGGTAGGAAGATGTTATTAATGCAGTCAGTGCGGCGCAGCTTGCAGAAACACTGTCAGCTTCTGCCTACACACATCTCACCTCCTGTTGTTAGAGAAATTACAGCCGCTGAAGGAGATGAAAAAGTAACACGTTCCTTTTCTGGCTTTTACAGCAATAAGGCAAAGCCGATTCTTCTTGCCTCTGTGGTGTGGGGCTGCTTTTTGGCCTGGGGTCCTTTGGGGCAGCTGTGGAGACGTGATTCCCTGCACGGGTGCTATCAGATACTTGTAGCCACGCTAAACCTATTCAGTGCAAGGACCACGTTTATTTGGGTAAATCTCTCATACAAGGAGTTAGGACTTTCCAGGACTAATTAAACAGCTAGTCAGTACTTTCCTGTTTCTCACCAGTGGAAGACCAGCAACCTGCAAAACGGTGGAGAGGTCAAGTGAAAATTTCAGCAGAAATTTCTGAAGATAGCTACGAGATCACAGTGACCCAACAATTATGAGATGGCTTATTGTCCACTGAAAACAAAGTTGCAGATGTCCCCCGAAAACAAAACACGCAGTAGGTGGCATAGGCACGCGTAACATTACAAATTGTCTCCAGAGGTGTGAGAGCTTTTTCCACCATCTCCACTTCTCTCTCAGGTTTTGTCTTCGTTTCTGCTTCTCACAGGCTCCCACTGCCATCACACATAAATTCCACCCAGGCTCCCGGCTCAGACCCCTCCTATTTCCTATTTATCATTAAACATCCCCCATGTCAACACAACCACGCTGCCTCCCCTGTCTCCTTAATGTTATATTTGTGTGTTTATTCTTCTGGTATAACAGCTATTTTGTGAAAATGGCCTTTTTACTGGAGATTTATACTTACTGCTTCCATACCTTCCCCATGTTCTTTTTACAGCTGGGGCTGGCCATGAGAAATCGGAGTGAAACGTCTTCCTTCATCCACGCTAAAACTGCCACCCAAGAGCTGCGCCGGTACACCTCAGAGTGGGCTCCCCAAGAAAAAGCGAGTTTACGCTCTGTGCGAGACCTGAAGAAATCCTATAGAATATTTTAAAGAGTGTTTCCTCTGAAGGCTGTATTGTTTCAGTAGCACATTTCTTCCAATCCTCCTTTCCTGTTTTTCCATTCATGTGAACACAGGGTATTTTAAGAGTCCATCTGCTCGTGTTACTTATTTCTCACTTCAAGCCATAATCCTCTGTGCTACTACAGTTAATTGCTCTGCCTATGATTATATTGCAATCACGAATGGGATTATGATTTTCAACCCTATCTGTACTGGAGTAGCTTCAAAATATTTTTTCTGTCATCAGCTCTGGCTGAACTTTAACAGCTTTTACAATTTTGAGGACATTTAGTGCATATCCAGCTATTCTGATGCTGTTCTTAAGCAGACAAAAGTGCCCACGCCACGTTTTACGCCAATTCTGACTAGATTAATTTGGATCTTGCGCCTCTCTGGCTGAATTCAGGCCTGCCTTTAGTCACATTATTTCCATTCATACTTGCAAGGTCTACTACAGACGGGGGGTGATGTGTTTTAAAAATAGCAACGATGTATTTTAAGCCACCTCCGAGCAAGGGTGAATCCTCTTCCAAAAATGTCAGTAGGTGAAGCATCGACATCACGACCACGCAACGGCTTTTGGTTGCTTTATCACCTTTTTCTGCGTAAAACGGCCCCACCTGTACCAACGGGGCCGGGGATGGGAGGAAATGGTCCAAGTTTTGCTTGCAGCCCCCTGCTCCGGGAGCGTTCGGTGCCTGCAAACGCGCTGCCCGGCCGAACGCGGCTGGGCAGAAATGGTCGGAAATGGACGGAAAATAAAGGAGGGGCGCGTGTGTGTATCTGGGGGGGCTGCG
>NW_010539894.1:0-6117 GCF_000687285.1 Phaethon lepturus
ATAGAAGGGGATCGGGTTGGTCAAGCAGGACAAGTCTTATGCTTTTTTGCTTGGTTTGGCCTACATGCATTTTGCTTGCCACATTGGCTAATGGAAGATATGACTGTTCTGAAAAAAACAAGCTTACTCAGAATTTCAGCAAAGATGAGCAAACAGAAGTGCAGCACGCAGTACAAAAATGCCACTTGAACTTACTAAGAGGTTTCTTGGGCTCAAACCGAAGCCGTAAGATGTATAGAGGTGTACACTAAAGCATCTACTGGTTCTTAGCCACACAGTAAAGCAACTGTCCAGAACTGGGAATACCAGTAGACAGTCCTGAGCTACCACCCTTCAGATTGTGATAACACCATCAGTAAGTTGATTTGAGCAGAAAGAAGTCAATTCAGATTTCTGCTCTGCTGAAAGCTCTGCTGGGCCATAAGGTATTCAAACAGCCTCTGACCAGGCATTTGGTTGACCAGCTCTGCTCAGCCAAAAAGCCCTCTTCCACTTGAGTAAGGGTTTTTATGAAACGGCTGTTTTAGGAAAGCCCTTGCTCTCTAGATAAGAAATTCTGAAATTATTTTCCTATCCTTCAGTCCTACTTTCTGAGGACTCTAGTATTCTCTGTTTCACAGACACATAGAGAAATTTTTGCTTTGCTCCTTTTCCCAGTCTAATTCCACATTCACAACAGTTTTGGAGAAAAGTTGCATAGCATGTCTTTATTTGCAAGTTGAAACACAGGTGTCTGAGGAGGTAAGGAATGGTTAGACTGGGGGAACTCGAGCATGAACCTTGTGCATATCTGAGCGACTCTATAGCATTGCAGGGAAGGCAAGCAGGAGGCTGAAACTATGTTTATTCTTTTTCTTCTCCCATTAGACGCCAAAAGGTTCCTGTTTGGAGTCAGTGAAGATTGCCATTGATACTGGTTACCGCCATATCGATGGTGCCTTTGTCTACTACAATGAGCATGAAGTGGGACAAGCCATCCGGGAGAAGATTGCTGAAGGAAGGATCAAGCGAGAAGACATTTTTTACTGTGGCAAGGTGAGAAGCTGCACTCATTATTTACACTAAATCTCTGTGAATGGGCTTTCTTAAGAATGCCGATGGTCAACGACTGGCATGCTTCCAGATCCATCATCCTTTATTTTTCTTTCCTAGCATTACCATAAAGCTGCAGAGCTTTATGAGCATGAAATTTGCTGTTAAGCACAGGAATCACTGTTGTTCTCAGTGTAAAGCTCTGTTACCAATTATACTTCTGCCTAGTATATTGTAGGTACCTGCAAGTTGAGACCGTTGCTACATTCAGCGATGCTGCCTAAGCTGTGTCTGTCCCACGTGTTGTGCTGGCACACACATTTGTATAGTCACACACTGAGCCTGATCTGGACAATGACCCTGAAAATGAGTTATTTTCTGTTAGAGCAATTCCTTGTACAGGTTTGCCATGAGATTGCATAATGAAAGGGGTTGGAGCAAGCACGTGCACGCAAGTGTCTGTGTACAGGAGAACAGCAAGTGCTTACGGTGGTACTACTGCCAGAAAATTACTCATCAAGCTACACCCTTAGTTACTGTATCACCTGTCATTAAAAAAAGTTCTAGCATGATGAATCAACTTACTTGGAGAAGATGTCATCATGCTTCTGCTCTAAAGCAATGAGGCCAGAGTAATGCATAAGCTAGTTAATGCTTTAAAGTCTTAGCTCTAAGGTATCACCTATCATTAAAAAAAGTTCTAGTATGACGAATCAACTTACTTGGAGAAGATGTCATCTTCTGCTCTAAAGCAATGAGGCCAGAGTAATGCATAAGCTAGTTAATGCTTTAAAGTCTTAGCTCTAAGAGTTGATTCTCTCCTAGAAGAATGAAATCCTTTGTCTGATGAAGTGTCTGACAAAAGCTGTCACAACTATGATGACTATATTCCAGGTATAAGAGAGAGAGATCATTGCACATTGCAGTATAAAGATTAGATGGCCCCAGAAAATGTACAGTGCCTGTCCAGTTCCTAATGGAGTTTATGGCCTGAAGTTCCCCTTCCTGCAGTGCTTCTTTGAACATGTCAACCTAATATTTTCCCTTTGTCCTCTCCCAAATAAGACGTAATCCACGAAAGTTACTCAACAGCCTTGGAAATATATACCACCATTCCTAGAGTGAAAGATCGCATGGGATAAAAGGTCCATTTTGCTGTGAGCAATTTAGTTAAGCTCTATAATCTGGGAAACTAAGCTTCGGATTGGGTAGTTTGCAGACCAAGTGGATTTTCAGCAATAGACCAATTTCCAAGTACAGCAATTTCCAATCTGTAAAGTATGAAACTCTTTTCCAAGTTCCCTGCTTGGTTCTACTGGTAACAACCTTGCCATCCTGAGAAAAGATTCACATCCTCAAATTTTCCACCTTTATCAGGATAGTCTCTCATATGCCAAATATGTTGATTTGGATCAGTCAAAATATTTTGTTTCAACTGTTTTATAGCTTCATTACTGCAAATTACCAGTAATATTTCAAATAAAACCCACAAAGTTGTGCCAAAAGGTTAGAACCAGATGTCCTAACAATTTTGAATCTTTTAACTCTCCCAACTGCTTCCCCTGCAGTTTATTTTCCCATATAAACCTTTAGGTTCTGAGAAAGGACATCTCTTGGTAAAATTTCCAAACATACTTTATTAAGCCATTCAGTTGTCTGATCTAATCACTAGATTATTTTCCTAGTTGATAATCACTACTTAAGCATTGAGCCATCTGTGAAACTACATTTGATTTCTTGATTGTAAGTTCAGTTGTTCCCCAGACCGCAGATCCTGCAAGCTGCAGGTCTGCAATGCGCAGTACCACGAGAGTCAATGCCTGTTGTTCCAGCTTGCCTTGTGACTGAGATGGGACACACGTGAACTTATCTTTCTGTGGTGTCCTGTTAGTGCTCAACAAAACTTCAGGTGCTCAGGGTGATAGTTCATTAGAACATATCTGTCGTCTTTAAAGAGTTCAAAGACAGAAGCAGAAAAATATTCTTCAATCAATTCAATGCATTACAATCCAGGATTTTCACAGATTTGACCGCTCATTTTCACAGCCGCTCTGAACTTCCCAGGAGGAGTGTGACTGGATGTCCCTTGCCGTATGAGCTTATGAATATTTAGCTTTATGTACCTCACAGACTTATGTATCTTATGAACTACAGGCAAATATCAAGCCACCAGTAGATACATCAGCCATTGATTGGTAGCTGACTGATATGAACTGTTGCGTCTTCTGAGAAACGTGGTAGATACAGCAGACCATTCTTGGAAGCAGTCTGCACAACAAAAGTTGTTTTTGTTTTCAGCCTTACTGACATCAGAAATACTGGAAATTCCCAAGACCCTTCAGACTCAAGCCCCTCATGCAGATTTTTCTTAAACAAAGATGATGCAAATGGAAGGCTGGTCTGTCAGCAGGGACTAACAAGAACAGCCCTGCTGAGTGGCAGTGTTACTGGAATAGTGACTTGGTGCACTCAGGCTGCATCCGCCAGTTGAAATCATCAGCACTTGCACTTGGCTCTTGCTGCTAGCTGGCTGACCAGGCAGAGCAGCTCAGCATCCAGAAGTTTTAGAGGTTTTATATCAACTGCCAACATCTCACTTGGCCTATATAGCGAGACCTTTCTGGTCTCCTCTTTCATCCCAGGATATTTCTTTCATTAAACTAGAAGTAACATTTCCAGGAAATGTGGTGTCCTGAAATGCCAAAACCAGCTGGCAACTTTGACTGCTCAAATGTCTACATGGGTTCTACTTAGGTAGATAATACAAAAACTTGTACAAATCATGAAAACAGTTATGAAACTCTTAAGTTTCCATGGCATCTATCTATCAACATAGTACAAATGTTTGCTATTTCTGAAGGCTGTTTCTTTAGAACCTTTGCAGTTTTTTGAAGGGAAGTATATTCACTGGCAAGTACTGAGCTCAATAGCACTGGGCTAGAAAGGACACGCAGAAAAACTGCTTCTAAACTATCAACATACCTCAGGTTACTAAATTGCTAAAACACAACAATGAAACAAACTAAACACAAAGGGTATACAGACTCATTTCCTTACCTATATTTAAGTCTAAAACAACATCTCATTTTACATGTAAAATACTTAAAAAACACCCAGACCAAAGGCTTTCAGAAATCCCGTGGAACAGCTTAAAACTCTGAGAAGCAGGACCTTGGTCCCTTTACTGTAGTAAACCTCAGCCTGTGTAACCACTGTCTGGTGATCATAAACTCTTCACGCCTTGCAACATACAGCTGGGGAAGGCCTAGCATGAATTTCAGTGCAACTTAACTTCAAGATAACGTGTCCTTGACTCTGCTGGCAGAACTGAGCAGATGGATAGTTATTCCCTGGGAAAACAATAATCTGGTTTAAGAAAAACCAAAGATCTAAAATACTTTAAAACTTACCCAGGCTATGTTCTTTGACACGTATAATCACTATCTTCTCCTGAAAATGGCAATTCAAGTGTTTTGTGTCTCAAGAACTAATTCATTCTGTACCTTGGCATGTGGTGACTGTCAGCTTTGGTGGCAGAACTGGCTAGAACAATGGCCATATCAACAAACAGCAGTTTTCTTCCAGACAATAAAGATGCCAAAAACCTCAACATGACTCCATATGCCAGTTTTGTGCATTGACAAAAGAAGATAAAATAGCTCAGCTTATTACGTGCAAACAAATGGCACTTTAAACCTTCTATTGTGTCTTAATTCTGGGTTTTGTCAATTTTAACTGCAGCAATCAGTTTACAAAGAGCTCTTGGTTACTAATTATCATGTTATGGTTTTATTCTTGCAAGAGATTTACATCAGCAGTGTTCAGTTAGAGATAGTACTGAAAGCTAATTAACTAAGCACACTCCATAGCAACCTCAGGGCATAACCCCCCCAAGGAAGCAATTGTCATTAAAGAGGTTGAAAAGACTGTACTTTAACTAGTCACACCTGCGTTACAGTAACTAAACAATAATACATCTTCCAGTGAGGACTGGGGGGTAAATTAAAACTTCCCTAGGTCAGACAGTCACTCAGGCTCCATGACCTCAGGAGAAACCCAAAAGATTCTCTTTGTGCCGGGTGCTTGGCTGTCAATAGCTAACTCACATGATCTGAGCTTCTGTTTCAAGCATAAAACTGACCACATATTTCTTGTGGGAACAAAGTTTTCCAGTGAAAGCATATGCTTGGAAAGCTCTGAAAACAAAAGGAATCTGCCTAAGTTCATTGAGCAAGAGTTTGCAATGTCCTCAAGTCAGAAGAACCTGTCTTGTAATAAATGAATACCTAATGGCTTTGCCAGATCGAGACTGGGACAGTCCTAGGCAAGGCTTCCGGTCTTAACCTCTCCATCTGCCTCTGGCAGAGGGCAGGGTAAGGCCCCTCACCTTCATCTTGCAGCGATGTAGACCACAATGTCTTTGCGCTGCGCATAAAAGGCTCTGACAGAAGAATGAGAGAGAGAGAGAGAGAGAGAGTGTGTGTCGGGGGATGATGTCAGCTGGAGGATGCTCACTGTTCCTCTTGGCACCCAAAAAAGAGCCTGTGCTTCCCTCCCCAGCTGTGGAATACCTGCCACCCCCCAGAGCTGGTGCGTCCTACGCTGGAGAAAACCCTGAAGATACTGCAGCTGGACTACGTTGACCTCTACATTATTGAGCTGCCAATGGCTTTCAAGGTAAAAAGAAAAAAAAAAGTCTGAAAAAGGTACATGATTAGCTTGAACCAAGGTCTTCATCTAGCATCTTCCTTGCAGTTTCCAATCCATGTTGAAAATAGCACTTTGGCAAGATAATGTTTGATATATACTGCATGCATAGATTTCTGTGCATTACCCACACAAAGAGAGACTTATAGGTGGTGTGAGAACTGTTACTGACAGCTATAACACGGGGTCTCTCCACTGGAAGGACAGGTCTCCTAACTGGGGTTGAACACTTCCTATGCTGAAGAATTACTGTAGCTGAAGCAGCACATGTGTCTTAATCCTCTCTGAGCCATGAGGAGGGAGTCACTGGAAGAAAGTGGTTATACAAAGCAGCAAAGGGTTAGGGGCAAAGTTTGGAGGTGGAGAGGGAAAGGGAAA